>NC_069501.1:90058419-90358419 GCF_027579735.1 Bombina bombina
GTTCATGGGCAGTTATTTTGCGCCTTGGTTTTTCCACACGCTTCTTGCGACCCTGTTGACTATTTTGAATGAAACGCTTGATTGTTCGATGATCACGCTTCAGAAGCTTTGCAATTTTAAGAGTGCTGCATCCCTCTGCAAGATATCTCACTATTTTTTACTTTTCTGAGCCTGTCAAGTCCTTCTTTTGACCCATTTTGCCAAAGGAAAGGAAGTTGCCTAATAATTATGCACACCTGAAATAGGGTGTTGATGTCATTAGACCACACCCCTTCTCATTACAGAGATGCACATCACCTAATATGCTTAATTGGTAGTAGGCTTTCGAGCCTATACAGCTTGGAGTAAGACAACATGCATAAAGAGGATGATGTGGTCAAAATACTCATTTGCCTAATAATTCTGCACTCCCTGTATATATATATATATATATACAGGTATACCCCACTCATACAGCGGGTTAGGGACCGGAGCCCCGCTGTAAAGTGAAAACCGCCTTAAAGTGAAACAAGGCAGTTTTAGCTTTCTTTTCACTTGCCAGTGTGTTTAAAAACTTGAAAACATGTTTGAACTAACATATATTAGGGGTGCAATAGTGCTACGTTTAGTTTAACACTAGCACAGCACTGTATTCAATAAATACTGTACCTGTAAAATAGTGACAATTACTGTAGTAAAATTTGCCAGACTATAGCACTGAAACACAGATTGCACTGTAATGCTGTAAACAGAGAGAACTAATCATAACAAAATGGTGCCAGTCACTTTTCTCGCAATCTCACGATGATTACTGCACTGTTTCAAAATCACTGGAGGATGAACTTCAGCTCCACAAAGCGCTGTATTAGCGAAACGCTGTAAAGTGAAGCGCTGTAAAGTGAGGTATACCTGTATATATATATATATATATATATATATATATATTTATATATATCTGTTTGTATCTATACCTATATATAATCATGTATATTATATATATATATATATATATATATATATATATAGATATATATTGTACCAAAATGCAATAATATATATATATATATTTGAATATATAGAACTTATTCTGCTATGTGAAGAACATTGGAATGTGAAGTAATCATATTTTCATGTTGGGTTAGCGTACTTGAGAATATGCGATTGTGTGTGCGTGGGAGTGGGGTGTTTTTTCCACTTTTTTTGCTCCATTGACTTCTACGGAGGGAATACGTGAACACGCATGTGATATTTTAATTTCGGCTTTTTGTGTTCTTTAGGTTACTAAAAACAGTTTACTTTCAACTTGTAATACGAGAATAATCCGACAAGCACAAAAACCTTACTTATAGTGCAATTAACTCTTGAGTGGTATGTATTAGCTACAAGGAATATTCTTGTAATACTGCTTATTAGTTATTGTGTGTTGCAGACATACTGCTCTAGATTCATACACACTTGTCGCATTGCTGAGGGGCCTCATCATGTTTCTAGATTCACTGAGTATCACTTCACTTAGTATGTTTTCCTGCCATTTACCTCTATAGTTGTTATAGGTACAATACTTAGGGTGCCGGTATCCTTCTGAGAGATGAACACTTACAAGATCTCTGCTCTGTTTTTTTACTGGCAACCATGGTTGGTATTAAAAACACTACTTTGCGTGGTCTACTGGCAGTCAAGTTAATAGGAGGGGTCAGTTCACTGTAGTGTGTGTTTTACTGGGAGCCAAGAGGATAAAAAGCGGTGTGCGGGGGGGGGGGGTGTATTTGTTGTGTGGTGTGTGTGTGTGTTGTGTATGTATGTGTGTGTGTGTTTTGCAGTGTGTGCGTGGGTTGTGATGTGTGGTGTGTGTTTGTGTATGTGTGTATGTGTGTTCTGTGGTGTGTGTTGTATTGTGTGTATGTATGTGTGTGTGAGTGTTTGTATATGTATGTGTTTGTATGTGTGTGTGTTCTGTGGTGTGTGTCTGTGTTCTGTTTGTGTGTGTAAATGTGTGTGTATATGTGTGTGTTCGGTGGTGTGCATGTGTGTTTTGTTTCTGTATGTATGTTTGTTTGTGTGTATGTGTGTTTGTGTGTATGTGTGTTTGTGGGTATGTGTGTGTTTGTGTGTATGTGTGTTTTGTGGTGTATGTGTGTCTTGTTTGTGTGTGTGTGTATGTGTGTTCTGTGGAGTATGTGTGTATTGTTTGTGTGTGAGTGTGTATGTGTGTGCTTGTGTGTATGTGTGTTCTGTGGTGTATGTGTGTCTTGTTTGTGTGTGTGTGTGTGTGTGTGTATGTGTGTACTGTGGTGTATGTGTGTATTGTTTGTGTGTGAGTGTGTATGTGTGTGCTTGTGTTTATGTGTGTTCTGTGGTGTGTGTGTTTATGTGTGTCTTGTTTGTGTGTGTATGTGTGTTTGTGGGTATGTGTGCACTTGTGTGTATATGTGTTCTGTGGTGTATGTGTGTCTTGTTTGTGTGTGAGTGTGTATGTGTGTGCTTATGTGTATGTGTGTTCTGTGGTGTATGTGTGTCTTGTTTGTGTGTGTATGTGTGTTTGTGGGTATGTGTGCGCTTGTGTGTATATGTGTTCTGTGGTGTATGTGTGTCTTGTTTGTGTGTGTATGTGTGTTTGTGGGTATGTGTGCGCTTGTGTGTATGTGTGCTCTGTGGTGTATGTGTGTCTTGTTTGTGTGTGTATGTGTGTTTGTGGGTATGTGTGCGCTTGTGTGTATATGTGTTCTGTGGTGTATGTGTGTCTTGTTTGTGTGTGCACACAAAAATGTGACTGAATTTTGTCCCTGCAGCTGTCTATTAAGATAGGGATTTGTATGCAGGCTTTGGTTAATCTTTTTGCTTGTGTGTGCAATTAACGATTTCTTACCACTTCAGTAGTTTTATAAATAATATTTATATATAATTATTATTAACAAGTCAAAGCACTTAATTGTAATAATAATTGACTATTCTGACAGGCATGCACAGAAACAGAGCCCATATAGATATAAACACTTTTTTTACCCTACAGCCAGGTTAGCACTGAGCATACAATGCGCTCACCATGACACATATTCTTGCTGTCTGTAGCTTGCACTAGTTTATAGATATAATAATTTAAGTCTCTTTATCCATGCACTCAGCAATTTTGTCATATTAGAGCAACAAGGTAAATTTATAGATGTGGATTGATGTGACTTGCTTTGCTTAAATCACACAGCAGTAAGCAGAGGTAAAGGACATAAATCTGTTCAGATGCAAGTTATCAGCCTGAATACTTATCTCAAATGCTGTTCAAATTATTCCACAGTAGCCTTTTTAGAGCTGCAAATTATAAAACATATTTTTTTACTGACAGCTGGAGATAAATTAGAATGGCCTTACGTGTGCACATGGAAATGAATGTTTGCCTGTTCCTGCTAGATGCTTATAAACAACAGTGCACTTAAGCCATGCAAAATAAAGGGCACATCATTATTATAATATATAGTGATGCTATTTGATTTCACAGGGAAGGCTTTTTAAGTTTATCTCTGCCAATAGATAAAGCTATAGCTTGAAATGTGTATGGGGGTGTGAATTTGTGGGGATACTCTCCTGGTAGCCGTTTGCTGCATCAATAAAAAAAAACATAGCTCCAATACTGAGCTCTGCCAGAGGATGGAATGTCTGTTGGGTAACATTATAAAAGGATAAACAGTTTTGTTACTGTGTGGGAGGCATCTTCATTTGTTCCCTGCTCAGAGGCATATTAATGTTTAATAGAGTGATTTAACACGGTTTGGGAATCTCCTCTAAAAAAACATCATATAGCAAATGATATTTTCTTAATTAGCTGAATATATGAAGATGTTATTTTCTGAGTAGTAAAGGTTAGCCGAATGTTTCGATATGCTGCATGTGAAAACCTCAACAAATATATTTGCTTCAACCAGAATTAAAGGGAATGCAATAACTGAAATCCAATAAATGGCTTAAATGTTTCACGGTATTATAATGAATTAAGCTCACTTTACCAGATCAAGAGAACTGTGGGTGTGAAGATAGTAGACTACATATATTAAAGAAACAGTGTACTGGTAAATATGTTTCATGCAATTTTAAGCAACTTTCCCATTTACTCATAGTATCAATTTTTCTTAAAGGGACACTGTACCCAAATATTTTCTTTTGTAATTCAGAAAGAGCATGCAATTTTAAGCAACTTTCTAATTTACTCCTATTATCAATTTTTCTTCGTTCTCTTGCTATCATTATTTGAAAAAGAAGGCATCTAAGCTTTTCTTTGGTTTCAGTACTCTGGACAGCACTTTTTTATTGGTGGATGAATTTATCCACCAATCAGCAAGGACAACCCAGGTTGTTCACCAAAAATGGGCCCGGCATCTAAACTTACATTCTTGCATTTTAAATAAAGATACTAAGAGAATTAAGAAAATTTGATAATAGGAGTAAATTAGAAAGTTGCTTAAAATGTCATGCGCAATCTGAATCACAAAAGATTTTTTTTTGGGTACAGTGTCCCTTTAATTCTGTTGGTATCTTTATTTGAAAAAGCAGGGATATAAGCTTAGAAGCCGGACCATTTTCGGTTCAGAACCTGGGTAGCACTTGCTGATTGGTGGCTAAATGAAGAAAAAATGATAATAGGAGTAAATTAGAAAGTTGCTAAAAATTGCATGCTCTATCGGAATCATAAAAGAAAAAAAAAATAGTGTTTCATATCCCTTTAATGTGTTCCCAGGTACCTGTAATATCAGCTGCTGAGTACAAATGAGTAGGAAATTGCAATTTTAGGTTAACTTGCATGTATTAAATGTCTTGCTTAGTGAGAACACAACTCATTGAAATGGGCTGAGCTTGCAGAAAGAGCAGATCTTTTTTATCTTATCTCTTTACACAAAAGCCTTTTTATCTTACCTTTTTGTCTTTACCTTTCATCATTTAAAGGGATATAACAGTGCAACATGAAAATATTCTTATATGTTAACAGATTTTATTATTTCACTGTGGCTTGTACATAACTATGGCCTTGATTACAATTTATAGGGAAAAAAGTTATTTTTGTCTCAAACCAATTAAGTTAAAGGATGTCTGAGCCAAAAAGGTCTATTTTTAACATGGAAACAAAGTTTTCTCAGCAATCACAATCCATTTTCTTTATACTTTTCAACAGGTTTTAATTTTCACTTATAGAATTCAACACCTAATGGCACTTGGTAGAGTCACAAACTGACCTATTTTAGAGTATTGTATTGTGCTGCACTTGTGCAATACACCCAGAAATGCCTACAGATAGAGGTATAGTTGTATATATGGTCTATATTCATCGCTTTTGTAAAGTCTGTCGGCAGAGGGCGAAACAGAAATTGACAAGTGTATATGTGTTCAATACGTGATATCCTCTATCAGTAACGAGATCTGCATGAAATGTGAAAAAAATGCAAATCTCTACAGCAAAATCTAGAGATGGAGTATAGCAATCAAATTCTAAATTTTTTTCATACTCTAATTTTTATAATTGTTAGTTACTGTACTTTTGTGTTTTTTTATAACAGGATTCTCATTGCCATTAATAGGATTTAACCATTTGTTTTTCTGTCTTGGTGATTACAATCTTTTGCACAAGTTTTAAAAAAAATGAGAACTCTCAAAAAAAATTGAAATATTCCCAATTTACTATTTGTAGAGCTTTGTGTTCTCATCTTCTTACAGTAAAATGAATTAGGCAAAGACAAACCTATACAGTGAGGTTTGTAGGTTTTTGCAACATTTCATCAGCTACATTATGAAGACAGCAACCGGAGATAATGGGGAGTACTCATATATATATTGTTGTTTTATGTGAAATCTGTGTAGTCAGTTTTACTTGTATTTTGTATTATTGGAGAAAACCTTGTAACTTAGCAGATCACAAATTAGAGAATGTGAACTGTTAAAATTCACCTTGTAAAAAACAAAATTACTTGTGGCTACTTCTAATATAAACTCATTTCTTGAAGTGTTCTTCTTGATTTGTGATGTAAATCTCTCCAAACCTGAAATGCTTTCTGATTTAATTTTGCCCATTTACTTCTGTTAAAAACACAGCTGGGATATAGTGCGCACTCCTGAGCATTACTTAGAATGTTTTAACAAATTATACCAAGAGGAGAAGGGGTACATTTGTTTACAGAAGTAATTTGGATTTTTACTGCTAATGGGCTGTAATGAAGGCAGCTGAATTTTTTATAATTATTATCTCTGTAACAAGGTTGACTGGTAGAATATATTCTTTAGGAAATCCTGTGTGATGTGTTTTGTATGGCTTTAATCATTACTTTCAAAGGCACCCCTAAGCAAGAAAAACCTTTCAAAGGCACACTATAGATCAGAGATATATTTTTTTGAATACTAAGAACGACTAAAGGACTATTAAATACAATAGAGTTGCATAATAAAATTACAATGCAGTAAATCTTAGGGCCCATTGATCTAAAGCTCTCTACTCTGGCCAGATGACATAACAAGCCTCATTAGTACTGTGAGTTCCCGCAAATAATTTTCCTACGGCACATTTTAGCTTTAGAGCTGTTTATGTTGCTATGCAGGGATCTGAATGTGAATGAGAGATGCATACATTACAATATAATGCTTTAAAAACAAAAAAACTGTATCATGTGATAGCCATCAGCCAATCACAAAATGCATATACATATACAATGAACTCTCAAACATGCTTAGTAGGAACTGGTGCCTCAGAATGTGTGCATACAAGATCGTGCACATTTTGATAATCAAAGTAAATTGGATTTTTTTTTTTAAATTACATGCTCTGCCTGAATCATTACATTTTTCTTTGGACGTTAGCATTCCTTTAATTACACATACAAGACAGAGGTAATGTAAAGTATCTACCTTTCGTTCCTGTTTGAGGGGATCAGGGAGGTGTGAGTGTGAGGGACCCCTACACTACAGAAATGAATTAATAAATAAATACATATGTGTATATATATATATATATATATATTTTTTTATTTTTTTTTAAATGCCCTGAAAACACATACTGACAGACTAACCTAAGATGGTGATCAGTGGAGGGGAGAGGAGGGAAGAAAGATGTTTGGGAGGGATCAAGTAGGGATCAGGAGAGGTGTCATGTGGGAGGGTTCTCTCTACACTAGAGCAAACATTAACCGTTTAAGCTAACTGATTAACTACTCCTAAGCTGGGAACTTCTAATTGCTAAAAAACAATGGTAAACCCATGCAAGTCTGCTATTTCTGAACAAAGGGGATCCCAGAGAAATTTTTACAACCACTTGTCTTATGACTTCAGTAGTTTTGTGTAAATATTTTAAGTGAGAAACCCAGGGTTTGCAAAATAGTTAACAATGTTTTTTTGTATAATCGTATTTGGTGGCCAAATAGTGGCATGAAATATACCAAACTGGGCCTAGATCAATGCCTTGTTTTTTTGTACTTTAAAAATATATGTAGTTTTCATAGGTAAATAAAAAAAACTATCACCTAGATTACGAGTTTTGCGTTAGAGGCTATGCGGTGCTAACGTGCAGTTTTCCCTCACCGCTCACTTGCCTGCAGCGCTGGTATTATGGGTTTTCAGCAACCGTTGTTAAAAGGCAAGAAGTGAGCGTTGAGCAAAATTTAGCTCATTACCGCACTCCAATACCAGCGCTGCTTAAGTCAGCGGTGAGCTGGTCTTACATGCTCGTGTATGATTTCCCCATAGGAATCAACGGGGAGAGCCGGCTGAGAAAAAGCCTAACACCTGCAAAAAAGCAGCGTAAAACTCAGTAACGCAGACCCATTGATTCCTATGGGGAAATAAAAGTTATGTCTACACCTAACACCCTAACATGAACCCCGAGTCTAAACACCCCTAACCTTACAATTATTAACCCCTAATCTGCCGCCCCTGACATCACTGACACCTACATTATATTATTAACCCCTAATCTGCCGCTCTGGACACTGCCGCCACCTACATTATAGTTATGAACCCTAATCTGCTGCCCCAAACATCGCCGACACCTAGATTATATTTATTAACCCCTAATCTGCCGCCCCCGATGTCGCTGCAACCTACCTACACTTTTTAACCCCTAATCTGCCGCCCCCAACGTCGCCGCCACTATAATAAACATATTAACCCCTAAACTGCTGCACTCCTGCCTCGCAAACATTAGTTAAATATTATTAACGCCTAATCTGCCGTTCCTAACATCGCCGCCACCTACCTACATTTATTAACCCCTAATCTGCCTCCCCAACGTCGCCGCCACTATATTAAAGTTATTAACCCCTAAACCAAAGTCTAACCCTAAACCTAACACCCACTAACTTAAATATAATTTAAATAAATCTAAATAAATATTCCTATCATTAACTAAATTATTCCTATTTAAAACTAAATACTTACCTATAAAATAAACCCTTAGCTAGCTACAATATAACTAATAGTTACATTGTATCTAGCTTAGGGTTTATTTTTAATTTTACAGGCAAGTTTGTATTTATTTTAACTAGGTAGAATAGTTATTAAATAGATATTAACTATTTAATAACTACCTAGTTAAAATAAAGACACATTTACCTGTAAAATAAAACCTAACCTAAGTTACACTAACACCTAACACTACAATATAATTAAATAAATTAACTAAATTAAATACAATTACCTAAATTAAATTAAATTAGCTAAAGTACAAAAACAAACAAATACTAAATTACAGAAAATATTAAACAAATTACAGATATTTAAACTAATTACACCTAATCTAATAGCCCTATTAAAATAAAAAAGCCCCCCCCCCCAAAATAAAAAAAAAACCCTAGCCTAAACTAAACTACCAATAGCCCTTAAAATGTTTTTTTTGTGGGGCATTGCCCCAAAGTAATCAGCTCTTTTACCTGTAAAAAAAAAATACAAATAACCCCCCCAACAGTAAAACCCACCACCCACACAACCAAACCCCAAAATAAAATACTATCTAAAAAAACCTAAGCTCCCCATTGCCCTGAAAAGGGCATTTGGATGGGTATTGCCCTTAAAAGGGCAGTTAGCTCTTTTGCCACCCAAACCCTAACCTAAAAATAAAACCCACCCAATACACCCTTAAAAAAACCTAACATTAACCCCCTGAAGATCGACTTACCGGGAGACATCTTTATCCAAGCTGGGCCGAAGTCCTCAACGAAGCCGGCAGAAGTCTTCCTCCAAGCCGGGCGAAGTGGTCCTCCAGACGGGTAGAAGTCTTCATCCAGATGGCATTTTCTATCTTCATCCATCCGGCGCGGAGCGGGACCATCTTCAAGACATCCGACGCGGAGCATCCTCTTCATCCGGAGTCTTATTACTGAATGAAGGTACCAAGATCCAAGGATTTTTTCTACCTTAATTCCGATTGGCTGATAGAATTCTATCAGCCAACCGGAATTAAGGTAGGAAAAATCCTATTGGCTGATGCAATCAGCCAATAGGATTGAAGTCCAATCCTATTGGCTGATCCAATCAGCCAATAGGATTGAGCTTGCATTCTATTGGTTGTTCCAATCAGCCAATAGAATGCAAGCTCAATCCAATCGGAATCTAAGGGACGCCATCTTGGATGACGTCACTTAAATGTACCTTTATTCAGTAAGAAGACTCCGGATGAAGAGGATGCTCCGCGTCAGATGTCTTGAAGATGGACCCGCTCCGCGCCGTATGGATAAAGATAGAAGATGCCGTCTGGATGAAGACTTCTGCCTGTCTGGAGGACCACTTCACCCTGCTTGGATGAAGACTTCTCCCGGCTTCGTTGAGGACTTCGGCCCGGCTTGGATGAAGACGTCTCCCGGTAAGTCGATCTTCAGGGGGTTAGTGTTAGGTTTTTTTAAGGGTGTATTGGGTGGGTTTTCTTTTTAGGTTAGGGTTTGGCAGCAAAAGAGCTAACTGCCCTTTTAAGGGCAATGCCCATTCAAATGCCCTTTTCAGGGCAATGGGGAGCTTAGTTTTTTTAGATAGTATTTTATTTGGGGGGTTGGTTGTGTGGGTGGTGGGTTTTACTGTTGGGAGGGTGTTTGTATATTTTTTTACAGGTACTAAAGGTGTAATTAGTTTAAATATCTGTAATTTGTTTATTATTTTCTGTAATTTAGTGTTTTTTTGTACTTTAGCTAATTTAATTTAATTAAGGTAATTGTATTTAATTTAGTTAATTTATTTAATTATATTGTAGTGTTAGGTGTTAGTGTAACTTAGGTTAGGTTTTATTTTACAGGTAAATTTGTCTTTATTTTAACTAGGTAGTTATTAAATAGTTAATAACTATTTAATAACTATTCTACCTAGTTAAAATAAATACAAACTTGCCTGTAAAATAAAAATAAACCCTAAGCTAGCTACAATGTAACTATTAGTTATATTGTAGCTAGCTTAGGGTTTATTTCATAAGTAAGTATTTAGTTTTAAACAGGAATAATTTAGTTAATGATAGGAATATTTATTTAGATTTATTTAAATTATATTTAAGTTAATGGGTGTTAGGGTTAGACTTAGGTTTAGGGGTTAATAACTTTAATATAGTGGCGGCGACGTTGAGGGTGGCAGATTAGGGGTTAATAAATGTAGGTAGGTGGCGGTGATGTTAGGGACGGCAGATTAGGGGTTAATAATATTTAACTAATGTTTGCGAGACGGGAGTGTGGCGGTTTAGGGGTTAATATGTTTATTATAGTGGCGGCAACGTTGGGGCAGCAGATTAGGGGTTAAAAAGTGTAGGTAGGTTGCAGCGACATTGGGGGCGGCAGATTAGGGGTTAATAAATATAATATAGGTGGCGGTGGTGTCCGGAGCGGCAGATTAGGGGTTAAAAATTTTATTATAGTGATTGCGATGCGGGAGGGCCTCGGTTTAGGGGTTAATAGGTAGTTTATGGGTGTTAGTGTACTTTTTAGCACTTTAGTTATGAGTTTTATGTTACGGCGTTGTACCATAAAACTCTTAACTACTGACTTTTAAATGCGTTGGGGATCTTGACAGGGTAAGGTGTACTGCTCACTTTTTGGCCTCCCAGGACAGACTCGTAATACCGGCGCTATGGAAGTCCCATAGAAAAAAGACTTTACAAAGTTTACGTAAGTCGTTTTGCGGTAAGGCCAAAGAAGTGTGCGGTGCCCCTAAACCTTCAAGACTCGTAATACCAGCGGGACCTCTTAACGCTGCTTTTTTACCCTAACGCACAACTCGTAATCTAGCCGTATGTATTTACAATTCCAACATAAAGCTTGACAGGATACATACAACAGCACTCATTCCTTCAGGTTTGGAGAAGTATTTGAGATGAATTGTTAAGAAATAAAAATATTCTTTATTAGGACATAAATTAAAATGGGTCAAAACACACAATTAAAGGGACACTGAACCCAAATTTTTTCTTTTGTGATTCAGATAGAGCATGAAATTTTAAGCAACTTTCTAATTTACTCCTATTATCAATTTTTCTTCATTCTCTTGGAATCTTTATTTGAAATGCAAGAATGTAAGTTTAGATGCCGGCCCATTTTTGGTGAACAACCTAGGTTGTCCTTGTTGATTGGTGGATAAATTCATCCACCAATCAAAAACTGCTGTCCAGAGTCCTGAACCAAGAAAAAAGCTTAGGTGCCTTCTTTTTTATAATAAAGATAGCAAGAGAACGAAGAAACATTGATAATAAGAGTAAATTAGAAAGTTGCTTAAAATTGCATGCTCTATCTGAATCACAAAATATTTTTTTTGGGTTCAGTGTCCCTTTAAAAACTCGGTTGCTACTATGTCATGGAGATCAATATTGAATGACCATTAGGCTAAAGGTGCTGACAGTCTCAATATATGAGATTGAATTCACAATGTAGTATATACCAGGGTGGTAGGGTTACCAAAGATCAGCTGTAACTATTGCACAGGTATATATAGAATTGTATTATATATATAAGTATTTACCTGCTAATCTGTGGGTCTCAGTAACTAGTTGATATGCATGACCTCTTATGTTAATGAATTGAGTAGTTAATCTACAGATAGGTAGGGGGGTAGTTATCAAGCCGTCAACCTCAAATACGCTGGAATTCCACAGCGTATTTGTGGCGAGGCTGATTCGCCTTAGTTATCAAAGGCTAGAGACCGGCAAAAGTAGAATTTAGTGACGTAAGCTTCGATCCGCCGGACTCAGTCCGACACAGATCGATTCTTACGTCACTCCAGATATTCCGCACACAAGTGCGGCACAATCTGACTACTTTTGCTAGTTATCAAAAAACTAGCAGGTACACTCAGCACTTTTCCGGCCCAGCGTACCTGGTTTTCAATCCGCCGCCTTGAAGGCGGCGGATCCCATAGGAATCAATGGGAGTCTGACCATAGCGAAAGTACAAGTTCGCTGCTGTCAGACATCCCATTGATTTCTATGGGAGATGTCTACACCTAACACCCTAACATGTACCCCAAGTCTAAACACCCCTAAGCTGTCCCCCCCTACACCGCCGCAACTAAATAAAGTTATTACCCCCTAAACCGCCGCTCCCGGAGCCCACCGCAAGCTACTCTATACATATTAACCCCTAAACCGCCACTCCCTGACCCCGCCGCAACTATAATAAATGTAATAACCCCTAAACCGCCGCTCCCGGAGCCCACCGCAAGCTACTCTATACATATTAACCCCTAAACCGCCGCTCCCGGACACCGCCGCCACCTACATTATGCTATTAACCCCTATCCTGTCCCCCCCTATACCGCCGCCCTCTGTAATAAAGTTATTAACACCTATCCTGCCGATCCCGGACCTCGCCACAACTAAATAAATAGTTTAACCCCTATACCGCCGCTCCCGGACCCCGCCGCAACCTATATTAAACTTATTAACCCCTAATCTGCCCCCCTACACCTATAATACATTTATTAACCCCTATCCTGCCCCCCTTACACCGCCGCCACTGTAAAAAATTTATTAACCCCTAAACCTAAGTCTAACCCTAACCCTAACACCCCCCTAACTTAAATATTAATTAAATAAATCTAAATAATATTTCTATTATTAACTAAATTAATCCTATTTAAAACTAAATACTTACCTTTAAAATAAACCCTAATATAGCTACAATATAAATAATAATTATATTGTAGCTATTTAAGGATTTATTTTTATTTTACAAGCAAATTTCAATTTATTTTAACTAGGTACAATAGCTATTAAATAGTTATTAACTATTTAATAGCTTACCTAGCTAAAATAAACTGAAATTTACCTGTAAAATAAATCCTAACCTAAGTTACAATTACACCTAACACTACACTATACTTTAATAAATTATTTCTATTTAAAACTAAATACTTACCTGTAAAATAAACCCTAAGATAGCTACAATGTAATTAATAATTTCATTGTACAAAAGGCCCTTTTAAGGGCTGGTAAGGTAAAAGAGCTTTGAACTTGTTTAATGTAGAATAGGGTAGGGAATTTTTTTTATTTTGGGGGGCTTTGTTATTTTATTAGGGGGCTTAGATTAGGTGTAATTAGCTTAAAATTGTTGTAATATTTTTTAAATGTTTGTAACTTATTTTTTTTATTTTTTGTAACTTAGCTTTTTTATTTTTTGTACTTTAGTTAGTTTATGTAATTGTATTTAATTGTAGTTATTTGTAGTTAATTTATTTAATTAATGTAATGATAGTGTAGTGTTAGGTTTAATTGTAACTTAGGTTAGGATTTATTTTACAGGTAATTTTGTATTTCTTTTAGCTAGGTAGTTATTAAATAGTTAATAACTATTTAATAATTATTCTAACTAGCTAAAATAAATACAAAGTTACCTGTAAAATAAATATAAATCCTAAAATAGCTACAATGTAATTATTAATTACATTGTAGCTATCTTAGGGTTTATTTTACAGGTAAGTATTTAGTTTTAAATAGGAATAATTTATTAAAGTATAGTGTAGTGTTAGGTGTAATTGTAACTTAGGTTAGTTTTTATTTTACAGGTAAATTTCTTTTTATTTTAGCTAGGTAGCTATTAAATAGTTAACTATTTAATAGCTATTGTACCTAGTTAAAATAAATTGAAAGTTACCTGCAAAATAAAAATAAATCCTAAGATAGCTACAATATAATTATTATTTATATTGTAGCTATATTAGGGTTTATTTTAAAGGTAAGTATTTAGTTTTAAATAGGATTAATTTAGTTAATAATAGAAATATTATTTAGATTTATTTAATTAATATTTAAGTTAGGGGGGGGTGTTAGGGTTAGTGTTAGACTTAGGTTTAGGGGTTAATAAATTTATTACAGTGGCGGCGGTGTAGGGGGGGCAGGATAGGGGTTAATAAATTTATTATAGGTGGCGACGGTGTAGGGGGGGCAGATTAGGGGTTAATAAGTTTAATATAGGTTGCAGCGGGGTCCGGGAGCGGCGGCTTGTGTAAAAGGAAGAGATTCTCCAAAAGGAAGAAAGGCAGCAGTCTTCATATAACGGAATGTAGAAATGGATCCTGTAGGAACAGAAAAAGAGAGGCGCCACATAGGACAATATTGTCTGTACAGAAAGACACACAGAGCAATGAGAAACCCCTAAGGGTGACTACTCACAAGAGCAGCGGCACAACCGGAAGTGCCGAACAGCTGATTGGGACCAATAGAGTTGCCCGATAGACTCACACACACGCCACAGGGCCGGTCACGTGGTAACAATGCGCCAATCCAAATGGCAGGATCATATGATGGAAAGCCAATCACCAATAGGCCAGGGAGGTGTGTATAGAGGCGTCTTGACACACTTGATAGGGATTGGTCAGCTCACACAGGAGACAAAGCATGAATGGCTGTGACAGCTTGATGAAACGGCATATATTTTTTGCTGAGAAACGCGTTGCTGTGTTTTTAAGTGAACTTTTAAATAAACTAGTCATTTTTTATTAAGCTTGCTCTATTGCCATTTATGCTTTGTCTCCTGTTTGAGCTGACCAATCCCTATCGAGTGTGTCAAGACGCCTCTATACACACCTCCCTGGCCTATTGGTGATCGGCTTTCCATTGAGTTATCCTGTCGTTTGGATTGGCACATTGTTACCACATGACCGGCCCTGTGGCGTGTGTGTGAGTCTATCGGGCAACTCTGTTGGTCCCGATCTGCTGTGTTCGGCACTCCAGTTGTGCCGCTGCTATTGTGAGCAGTCACCTTTAGGGGTTTCTCATTGCTCTGTGTGTCTTTTTGTACAGACAATATTGTCCTAGGTGGAGCCCCTCTTTTTCTGTTCCTACAGGATCCATTTTTACTTATACAGTGCATATTTGAGCCCACACAGTGTGCCTCACACAGCAATATATCAAAAATGTATCTTTGAGGATTCTATACCTTGCTTACTTAAGAGCATCAATTTATTTATACATTTGGAATCACATAGGCCAATACATGAAATCACATTGTGATATTCTGATTTATTACTTTGGTATACCTAGACCACCGGTGGTACTCTAGCAACTGCTCACCAGCAGTATATATATATATATATATTCACTGACTCCCAATTATACCACACAAGTTATTAGAGGTTTATATACAATTTTGTGAACGAGACATCACAGGCTTCCATGTAGATAATCTGTGGCTTAGATATCTGTCCTCACTATGTTAGGGACTTATGAATGACAATAGTCACAGAACTCCATATTATTATCGATAGTGGCATATTACCTGTGCAATAGTTACAGCCGATCTTTGGTAACCCTACCACCCTTGTATACTATATTGTGAATTCAATCTCATATATTTAGACTGTCAGCACCTTTAGCCTAATGGTCATCCAATATTGATCTCCATGACATAGTAGCAACCGAATTATTAATTGTGTGTTTTTACCCATTTTAATTTATGTACCAATAAAGAATATTTTTATTTCTTAACAATTCATCTCAAATACTTCTCCAAACCTGAAAGGATGAGTGCTGTTGTATGTATCCTGTCCAGCTTTATGTTGGAATAGTAAATAAATACTTCAAGTTGATGCATAGCACCTTTTGTGACAAAATATTACTTCACTATCCAGTGAAGATGTATATATATTTTAACTACCCTTCTCAGATATAAGTAGAGCCATAGTCTCTTTAATAAATAAAAAACAAGGCTCTATTTCTGTTTAAATGGAGTGATAGCAAAATGATAAAAATTCTCTAGTACGTGGCAAGTTTTTTTCTGAAATCCCTGGTAGCGAAGGGGTTAATAATAGTATTTTCACTAGAATTATTATTATTGAATAAGTATATTTGTAAAAGTGGATTAATATAATGCATTCCACCGAAAATATAATTTTATCTTTTAAAACATTAGTTAGTATATCAGAAATATATTCTTTTGTAACAATTAAAATCAAATTAGTATTGAAAGTAAACGTAAACGTAATAAAACAGCACAAACTTAATTTATTCTGAACATTTATATTTAAATTTAGAATTCTTAAGAAATTATTTTAATATGATATTACACTACTTATTTGTAACGCAAGTAATTAAACGTGTGCATGTACGAAATGTTCAGTTTGGACGAATCTTTCATTTCGAATATTAAATATAATTTGTATTTCAAATAGTCGGCACCCGTGATTTTCGGTATTCGTCTAGTTTTAAATAAAACAAATATTCACCATTCGTGGAATAGTTACATTTGTTTTTATTAACCCCTTAAGGACCGGGCATTTCAGACTACGACTTCCCTAGAAGACCAGATCATTTTTGCCATCACTACATTTAAACAGAAATAGAGCCTTGCTTTTTGTATTTACCTATCAAAACTATATTTATTTTTTTAGTAGACAACTCAAGGTATTGATCTAGGCCCATTTTGGTATATTTCATGCCACCATTTCACCCCAAATGCAATCAAATAAAACAAATTGTTAACTTTTTCACAAACTTTGGGTTTCTCACTAAAATTATTTACAAACAGCTTGTGCAATCATGGCACAAATGGTTGTAAATGCTTCTCTGGGATCCCCTTTGTTCAGAAATAGCAGACATATATGACTTTGCCATTGCTTTTTGGTAATTAAAAGGCCGCTAATTGAGCTGAGCACCACACTTTTATTATTAGCAGCAGTAAAGGGGTTAATTAGGTAGCTTGTAAGGTTAATTTTAGCTTTAGTGATCCCTCTCAAAGAGCTCTCTACCCTCCCCCCACTGGTCACCCCCATCTTAAGTACTGGCAGACAGTCGGCCAGTATGCAGTTTTACACTTTTTTTTATTATTATTATTTTCCTTATTGTAGGATTACCCCTTTTATCTTCCCACCTCCCTGATCCCTCCCAAAAATCTCTCTAACCCCTCCCCCCTCTAACTAATAATAATAAAAACATTTTTTTGCTGTAGTGTAGATGCCCCCCCTCATTACCTACCCCCTCCCAGATCAATTTCCCACCCTCTAATCCCTCATCCACTATAAGAGCTCCCTCTCCCTCTTTCCCCCTCCACCGCTCTCCCTCCTTCCCACTTATTGCTACTCTAAATAAACAATTTCTGTAGCGTAGCCCCACTCGTGGGTCATGCAGAAATAGTGAGATTGCGGCAGGGAGAGGCCCAGGTCTTTAAGGAGTTAAACAAATGTACATGTTCCCCTGCTACAGATGAAGTAGTTCACCTGCAGCAATTAAAATACTTAGCAATTGCGCTGAAGAGCTGAGCTAACCTGCTTCTCTTCTTCACAGACCCCCAGCCACACTTACAAGAGGCCTAGCGTGGTGGCTCCCAGGACCTTCTATTTTTAGTGCAGACCCTGGGGTCCGCCATGCTAAGCCTCCGATTAGTGTTGGCCTGGTCTCTGTAAAGAAGGGTCAGGATTTGCGCAGCTCCCCCAGTGCACTATAGGTAAGTATACGACTACAGTGGAACTTTTTCTCCTGTAGCAAAGCAACAGTTATATTTGTTTTAACAAAAATGAATGTAAATGTTACACAATATTCAGAATGTTTTCTTTTACAACTAATCTAATACCAAATAATGCAGCGGATAAATATTCGGAAAACACATTTTTCTGAATATTCATTCTGAAAGATTCTTCCAAAACAAATGTTTCTCTGCTGCACAAGTCTAACCTGAATAGAGTAAAAGCTTTATTCTGTTATACCCTTTTTCCAGTCTAAATACCCAATTAATTCTAAATCCAATTTTTATACATTTTCTTTAAATGGGCTTGCCCCCTAAAATCATAGGCTTTCTTCTCCCGCAAGTACATCAGTCATAGCCAGGGCAATGGACCAACCCCCCACTCTTAGCAGTACGAGTGGTGGACACACTGTCATTCACGGGACCACCAGTAGTGAAAGCCGCCACAGCCTACCACCTAGAAAGCAACAACTTATTATGCAGTCACAGAAAACACAAGCTAGTGGGACAACTGGGCATCAGTTGCAATTATTCAGGTCAAGGTTTGAATTTAGTATTTCACATAAACTGTAAGTGGCCAAGCTTAAGCGTAAGTGACTTCTGCCAGTGCCTCTACTCCACAGAGCCACTAGCTGTTCCTGAGCCTGCCTACTTGCCTTTCAAATGATACCAAGAGAACAAAGTAAATTTGATATCAAAAGTTTTACATAGCCAACATGATTATATTAAAACATTTTACCTCTGTGATTACCTTGTATCTAAGGCTCTGCAGTCTGCCCCCTTATCTAAGTTATTTTTACTTTAATTTTAGCCAGTTAGCGCTG
Source organism: Bombina bombina (assembly GCF_027579735.1). Classification (NCBI taxonomy): domain Eukaryota; kingdom Metazoa; phylum Chordata; class Amphibia; order Anura; family Bombinatoridae; genus Bombina; species Bombina bombina. The sequence goes on from NC_069501.1 coordinate 90,077,102, forward strand.
ACTCCGGCGCTAATGCTCACTCCACGGCAGTGAGCACAATGTTATCTATATGGCACACATGAACTAGCTCTGTCTAGCTGTGAAAAACTGTCAAAATGCACTGAGATAAGAGGCGACCTTCAAGCACTTATAAATTAGCATATGACACTATCTAGGTTTAGCTTTCAACGAAGAATAGCAAGAGAATAAAGCAAATTTGATGATAAAAGTAAATTGGAAAGTTGTTTAAAATTGTCTGTCTGAATCATGAAAGTTTGATTTTGACTAGACTGTGTCTTTAAGAGTTTAAATACTCTTTTAAGTGCCTGATATAGCATATAATTATTCTGTGTACCTTTAAAGAAATAAGTGTAATTTGTATTATAAACTAACTATATATTGATATTTTTATTTACTACTGTATGTTATAGTATAGAAAATTCTAATTGTAACAAAGGTTATTTTTACCCTGATATTTATGTTACTAAATATAACAAGCAAAACCTGCTCATCTGCTGTGTTTACATTATAAAATATAATATTTGCATTGCAGATATGATTAGAAAAGCCCTGACACCCGCTATTACACTTTCTGAAATACAAAAAATCTCCACTGTTAAGATAAATAGATTGTAAGATCTTAAAATATATTCACTTGGTAAAGGAATTAAACATAGGAGTATTTGGCTCATTATATAAATAGCTCTGAGTGAGTTATTGATGCAGCTATGTATATTTGTAATATGTTTATTTTCAGTACATCCAAACTAGTGAGCAAATGGCTGAAATGAGGCTATGTATGTTAGAGGTTTGATTTTTCCTTTGTAAACATTTTCTATTTTCTATTTATCATAATTACAAACCCCATTTAGTGCATTTTAAATAAAAAAATAGAGCATTATATGATTCTACAAAGGTTTGTATGTAACTACGGGGTTAACCACTATCTGTTTTCGTCTGTGTCAGTCTGTTTTTCCATAATTCCAAAATACTTCTGCTGGTAATACCCCTGAAGTTTAAATGTTACTTTAAAAAAACAACACAAAATTATCTGGAAAATGAGAGAAAGAAGAGAGGGCGCCACAATAGCGTAATATTGTCTGGTAATGTGGGTAACAATATATGGACAGGTAATATGCTTACCAGAACAAATGGCACTGTGCTGTGACCAGTGTGTGACAGCTTGCTAGCACTTAACAGTGGCTAGTACACTGGGGAGAATGCGTTCCTTGGAGTCTTTTCTGGTACCCCCTGGGCAGACTTCTCTTAGTGCTGGTGATTTCAAATGAAGTAATGGACTTGGCGTGTTGTTGTATTATGATGGAATACCACAAACACGGACAACTTCTTAATTAAAATAGCTTTAATATGACGCGTTTCTCAACCCCAACTGGGTAGTTTCCTCAGATAAAAGCGAATACAAGTAGTTACATTTGTTAGCATTATATACACATTGTATCTTAAAAAACAGGAAGTTGTCATAAAATATTTGTCCAATGAGAATGCACCCTCAGCTGCGAAAGGCCAGTCTCGGCCACCAGCTGTCACAAATTAAAAAACATTACTAATTGTTATACTATATATGAAAGGAATAAATAGGTAAATAAATAAACCCTTTATGAGGACTCTTTGTGTTTTCTCGGAACTGTTACAACCTATCCAACAACAGGCATACTGGAAACATGCATCCAATTGTTTCATTGGTGCTAATACTAGAAATCCTCAGTATGTATTCAAAACCTACGGCCCTGCAGAAGAAACTATTCCTATATGGCCAATATAAGATTTCAAATGGCTATGTGTGTGATCGAATGTCCTATGTGATGTCCACGTTGTATTAATATCCTATAAACTTGTAGATCTGTAGAAGGTACTCCAACATAGTTTAACTAAAGTGTAATAATTGTTATGTACCTTGAAGTTTTGTAAGATGTTCTTACGCTATATTTCCTAAATGATGAAAAATGGATATTGCATATTTGATCTGTGAATTAATCGCTGTATTCGACAACCACAATTGTCTGCTGTATATGATGTAATATTCCCTATTTGTATTTTTTAAAAAACTCCAATTTTCTATTTGATCCAATATGGTATGCCTGTTTGTTTGATAGTAATAAAAATTGGTGTATGTGTGAACTTGTACCTAATAGCAGAGTATCTGCTGAGATGTATATATATATGGGGAATATATGTAAGTAAATTGTCACTACAATGGATAAATAGATTATGTGATAAAGAAATATAGTGGAATAGTAGGTGTATGATATAGATATTTGAAATTCATTGCATGCCTATGAATTAGTGAAATCATATCACATTATCATGGTATGAAAGTGTGAATACCATTGTTAAAACGTGGATCATAACCTATACGCTATAATCACCATGATAGTGAAACAACTGCAAATTGTGTGTGTAAACAATGATGTTGCTGTAGGTAAATGGTGTGGATGCAAGGTGGGAAGTGGATATTAAATCTATCATGAGTGGGATCAAGCTCATGGATATGTAAATAGGTGTAGAATGATGTGTGAGTGTATGTGATAGTTGGGTATTGTGTAGGACCTGTAAAGGAGAGGGTGTTAGGGTAAAAATGTGGACAGATTTAATTTTGATAAAGGTGAGTGTGAAAACATGGGTGGGTTGTGGGGATCTATCAATTGAAGGCTGCCAAATCCAAATTTGCGTTAAGCCCATAAGGATGTAGTGTCTTCAATCGATAGATCCAATATGTCTCACGTTGTCTGAGTCTATTGAGTCTGTTGTAATCTGAACTTTTGGGAACAAAATCAATAGGAATATATTTGTAAATATATGGGTTCCCATTGTGTTTGGTTAAACAATGATTGGGTATACTATGTTTGATTTTGTTTTGTTTTTTTTAGAATTTTTGCAGTTGCGATGATGTTCTCCCCATCTGTTTCTCAGCTTCCTGGAGGTGCGGCCTACATATTGGAGGCCACATACACACTCCATGAGATAAACTGTGAAAGATGAATTGCAATTAAAAAAGATGGGGATCTGGAATAACTCACCCGTAACTGTGGACTTGAAATTTTTTGTACCTGATCTTATAATTTTGCATGATCCACAACCTGTCTTTCCACATTTATAAATTCCATACATGCCAAAAAGCCCTTTGTTTCTGTTCAAGTGGTGTGATGTTTTTTTGGTTGATTTATGTTTTACTTTCTTACTGGGAGCTAGCTGATTTCTGAGTGTGGGCGCTCTCCTATAGACAATTTTAGGTGTATCCTTTACTAGGTGTTTAAGAACAGGATCTCTTTGTATTATATGCCAATGTTTATGCAGTATTTTTTGGATTTGATAGAAGTCAGAGTTATATTGTGTTATGAAAATGGTTTCTTTTCCAAATGTAGTTTCTGTGTTGATAGTTTTTTTGTCTGATAAGATGTCTTCTCTATTTAGGTTTTTGGCTCTTGTTAAAGCCTTGTCTACAGGTCCTACACAATACCCAACTATCACATACACTCACACATCATTCTACACCTATTTACATATCCATGAGCTTGATCCCACTCATGATAGATTTAATATCCACTTCCCACCTTGCATCCACACCATTTACCTACAGCAACATCATTGTTTACACACACAATTTGCAGTTGTTTCACTATCATGGTGATTATAGCGTATAGGTTATGATCCACGTTTTAACAATGGTATTCACACTTTCAAACCATGATAATGTGATATGATTTCACTAATTCATAGGCATTCAATGAATTTCAAATATCTATATCATACACCTACTATTCCACTATATTTCTTTATCACATAATCTATTTATCCATTGTAGTGACAATTTACTTACATATATTCCCCATATATATATACATCTCAGCAGATACTCTGCTATTAGGTACAAGTTCACACATACACCAATTTTTATTACTATCAAACAAACAGGCATACCATATTGGATCAAATAGAAAATTGGAGTTTTAAAAAAAATACAAATAGGGAATATTACATCATATACAGCAGACAATTGTGGATGTCGAATACAGCGATTAATTCACAGATCAAATATGCAATGTCCATTTTTCATCATTTAGGAAATATAGCGTAAGAACATCTTACAAAACTTCAAGGTACATAACAATTATTACACTTTAGTTAAACTATGTTGGAGTACCTTCTACAGATCTACAAGTTTATAGGATATTAATACAACGTGGACATCACATAGGACATTCGATCACACACATAGCCATTTGAAATCTTATATTGGCCATATAGGAATAGTTTCTTCTGCAGGGCCGTAGGTTTTGAATACATACTGAGGATTTCTAGTATTAGCACCAATGAAACAATTGGATGCATGTTTCCAGTATGCCTGTTGGATAGGTTGTAACAGTTCCGAGAAAACACAAAGAGTCCTCATAAAGGGTTTATTTATTTACCTATTTATTCCTTTCATATATAGTATAACAATTAGTAATGTTTTTTAATTTGTGACAGCTGGTGGCCGAGACTGGCCTTTCGCAGCTGAGGGTGCATTCTCATTGGACAAGTATTTTATGACAACTTCCTGTTTTTTAAGATACAATGTGTATATAATGCTAACAAATGTAACTACTTGTATTCGCTTTTATCTGAGGAAACGACCCAGTTGGGGTTGAGAAACGCGTCATATTAAAGCTATTATAATTAAGAAGTTGTCCGTGTTTGTGGTATTCCATCATAATACAACAACACGCCAAGTCCATTACTTCATTTGAAATCACCAGCACTAAGAGAAGTCTGCCCAGGGGGTACCAGAAAAGACTCCAAGGAACGCATTCTCCCCAGTGTACTAGCCACTGTTAAGTGCTAGCAAGCTGTCACACACTGGTCACAGCACAGTGCCATTTGTTCTGGTAAGCATATTACCTGTCCATATATTGTTACCCACATAACCAGACAATATTACGCTATTGTGGCGCCTTCTCTTCTTTCTCTCATTTTCCAGCAGTTATCCCTACTCTCCGGGACCAAGAGGAGCTGCCTGCTTTCACGCTACTATTGCATCTAAGAAGAAAAACACCTACACGGATTCACAGAAACTTTTTATTCTAAGGACACACTCACAAGCCGGTTCACGGTAGTGTTGCACATTGACTCTGTTTGTCAAATTTATATGACTTTTGTTTGCATTTTTTCAGCGCGCTTTTATATCCCTGTTTGGGATATTTTATGTTTACAAAATTATCTGCATAATTAAGCTCCCAGTTTCATAATCCAAAATCCAAATGTGCACAATTAAAGGGTGATGAAAGCCAACATTTTTATTTAAAGTGAAGGTAAAGTTTTGGCATTCATAATTCTGATTTACAATCCTCTAACCATGTAAAATCCAGTCGCTAGGTTTTTTTTTTTAAAAACATTATTTATTTATATACTTTTCAACCTAAATTTTTAGTACCTTTGCCTTCCGATTCTCCTCCTATTCAACATTTCCGGCTTTCTAATATAGTGACGTATAGAGTGGTCCCACCTGCTCTATACGTGTCTACTAAGCTCGTGCACATCGAGCATCTAGTAACCGCGCATGCACCTCCTTACTTCACCATCACCTTTGCGCATGCGTTAAGTAAAAGGAGCGATACAAATGTTTCCCCTTAGTTACCGCTTGAGTTGCGATGCGGTTTCAACTATGCCTGACAAATGAAATTGTTAATGCGCATGCGCGAAACGTGTACACGCTCGTTTCGCCACTAACAACTACAAGAAGTTACGCATGCGCATATTGAACAACCCCATGATTACGTCAATTGACGGCCGCCTAACGGCCAAAGAATCAATTGGCTGTCTAAACAATGTGATCGTTGTTTATAAAAAAAAAATAAAAAAAAATGACGGGTTGATTTTCGGATAGCCGAATTGATGCTATAAAAATAAAATATCTAAGGTAAAATTGAAATATATAAATATTGATGAATGAAACTACTATTAATTTTGCTTGATATATTAAATTATTTATTACAGACCGTTTTAGTTTACCTTCACTTTAATGATTCAGATAAAGAATGCAATTTTTAAAAAAGTTTCCAAATTACTTCTATTATCAAATTTGCTTAGTTCTCATCTTATGCTTTGTTGAAGAGATATCAAGATAGGTCGCGTGCAGAAAAGTCTAGAAAAAAAAGGAATTAGTGCTGCCATCTAGTGCTCTTGTTAATTTATAACATTGTTACAAAACTGCTGCCATATTGGCAGTGCAGACACGTGCACACTCATGAACTTACCTTCCTGCTTTTCAACAAAGAATAACAAAAAAAGGAAGAGAATTTGAAAATAGAACTAAATTGGAAAGTTGTTTAAAATTGTTTATTCTAGCTGAATCAAGAAAGAAAAATTTTGGGTTTATGTCCCTCTAATGAAAAAAAATGCAGAGGTTACATGTGAGCAATTAATTAGTTATATATGTGTCTGTCTCTTTAAGGGGCATTATTAGTGTGTTTGTTGGTTTATGGATTTGACTAATTTTTATTAGGGCAAAAGTTCTTATTATTTTTTAACTTTAAATTATTGAGCAGGTGACGTTACTTCCTAACATAATCCAGTATATAGTTGGGTCCTTTTAGTGAGTTTTATCACATGCTAAAAAACAATATTGCATTTGTAATATGTGGTGTCTGGTATTTATTAAGTTATTTAGCTGTTGAATTTCATAAGTTATATTGATGACAAAGAATGTGTTTTTATAGAATGACACATTAATCTGTAGATTGAGCAGACAGTACACACATACATTTATTTAAGTTTTTATTTTTAATATGTTTATCATTCCTGCATTAAATTCTTCCCTCTGCCCGAGCAGGTTTTCTTTAAGTCTGGAGACTTACAGTATCCCACAAAAGTGAGTAAACCCCTCACATTTTTGTAAATATTTTATTATTTTTATCTTTTCATGTGACAAGACTGAAGAAATGACACTTTGCTACAGTGTCAACACACAGTCATTAATGTCTAAACCGTTGGCAACAAAAGGGAGTACACCCCTAAGTGGAAATGTCCAAATTGGGCCCAAAATGTCAATATTTTGTGTAGTCACCATTATTTTCCAGCACTGCCTTAACCCTCTTGGGCATGGAGTCCACTGGCATCCTCTTCCATTCCTCCATGACGACATCACAGAGTTGGTAAATGTTAGAGACGTTGCACTCCCCCACCTGATGCCCCACAGCTAAATAGGGTTTAGGTCTGGAGACATGCTTGGCCAGTCCATCACCTTTACTCTCAGCTTCTTTAGCAAGGCAGTGGTTGTCTTGGAGGTGTGCTTGGGGTCGTTATCATGTTGGAATACTGCCCTGCGGCCCAGTCTCTGAAGGGAGGGGATCATGCTCTGCTTCAGTATTTCACAGTACATGTTAGCATTCATGATTCCCTCAATGAACTGTAGCTCCCCAGTGCCGGCAGGCCCAGACCATGACACTCCCACCACCATGCTTGACTGTAGGCAAGACACTTGTCTTTGTACTCCTCACCTGGTTGCCGCCACATATGCTTGACACCATCTGAACCAAATAAGTTTATCTTGGTATTATTGGACCACAGGACATGGTTCCAGTAATCCATGTCCTTAGTCTGCTTGTCTTCAGCAAACTGTTTGCAGGCTTTCTTGTGCATCATCTGTGACGACAGCCATGCAGACCAATTTGATACAGTGTGTGACGTATATTCTGAGCCCTGACAGGCTGACCCTCCATCCCTTCAACCTCTGCAGCAATGCTGGCAGCACTCATACGTATATTTCCCAAAGACAACATCTGGATATGACGCTGAGCACGTGCACTCAGCTTCTTTGGTCGACCATGGTGAGGCCTGTTCTGAGTAGAACCTGTCCTGTGAAACCACTGTATGGTCTTGCCCACCGTGCTGCAGCTCAGTTTCAGGGTCTTGGCAATCTTCTTATAGCCAAGGCCATCTTTATGTAGAGCAACAGTTCTTTTTTTCAGATCCTCAGAGAGTTCTTTGCCATGAGGTGCCATGTTGAACTTCCAGTGACCAGTATGAGAGAGTGTGAGAGCGATAACATCAAATTTAACACACCTGCTCCCCATTCACACCTGAGACCTTGTAACACTAACGAGTCACATGACACTGGGGAGGGAAAATGGCTAATTGTTCCTAATTTGGACATTTCCACTTAGGGGTGTACTCACTTTTGTTGCCAACGGTTTAGCCATTAATGGCTGTGTGTTGAGTTATTTTGAGGGGACAGCAAATTTACACTGTTATACAGGCTGTACACTCACTACTTTACATTGTAGCAAAGTGTCATTTCTTCAGTGTTGTCACATGAAAAGATATAATAAAATATTTACAAAAAGTGTGAGGGGTGTACTCACTTTTGTGGGATACTGTAGCTATTTCATTTGACAAAATAAAGTTAAACCAGTTATTTGTAAACAATTTTACACATTCCAGAAAGTATAATAGATTATTGAGAATACAAAGGGGGAAAATTTACAGTACACTGTCCCTTTAACTATGTGTTTAACTCCATTACTGGATCAGTAATGCAAAAATTGCATGTTTTCACAATATCCCTTTAAACAAAGCTAAGGGGTTAAAAGCATAGTTAAAGAGGTAGTAAAGTCAAAATTAAACTTTCATAATTCATAAAGAGCATGTGATTAAAAAAATATCCAATTTATTTCTGTTGTCTAATTTGCTTCTTTCTTATGATTTTCTTTGTGGAAAAGCATACTTAGGTAGGCTCAGGAGCAGCTATGCACTTCTGTTACCTAGTTGCTAATTGTTAGGTGCATATATATGCCTCTTGTTACTGGCTCACCCAATGTGTTTAGCTAGCTCCCAGTAGCGCAGTGCTGGTCCTTCAACTAAGGATACTAAGAAAATCAAGCAAACTTGATAATTAAACATGATTGAATCAAGAAAGAAACATTTTGTATTTAATGGCCTTTTAAACTATGCTCGGGAATCTTAATTAAATGTCGCTCCCGAGTTGTTCAGTATCAGCTCTGCTGCCGGACATTAACCATGTGTTTAACCCCTTAGTGGAGGAAGCAACATTACTGGGGTCACATATTGGTGACATTGAGCAATAATATTTTACAGCTGCAATATTTTCAGTAAAGTTACCCGAAAAAAACAGAACCAGGTTTCATACTTAGACCCCAAATCTAAAAAATTTGCCGGTCAAGACGTAGTTTTCCACTCCAACACTCGCAGAGGCAGCCCTCCGACACTCGCAGAGGCAGTCCTCCAACACTCACAGAGGCAGTCCTCCAGCACTCGCAGAGGCAGCCCTCCAGCACTCGCAGAGGCAGCCCTCCAACACTCGCAGAGGCAGCCCTCCAACACTCGCAGAGGCAGCCCTCCAACACTCGCAGAGGCAGCCCTCCAACACTCGCAGAGGCAGCCCTCCAGCACTCGCAGAGGCAGCCCTCCGACACTCGCAGAGGCAGCCCTCCAACACTCGCAGAGGCAGCCCTCCAACACTCGCAGAGGCAGCCCTCCAACACTCGCAGAGGCAGCCCTCCAACACTCGCAGAGGCAGCCCTCCGATACTCACAGAGGCAGCCCTCTGACACTTGCAGAGGCAGCCCTCCGACACTTGCAGAGGCAGCCCTCCGACACTCACAGAGGCAGCCCTCCGACACTCGCAGAGGCAGCCCTCCGACACTTGCAGAGGCAGCCCTCCGACACTTGCAGAGGCAGCCCTCCGACACTCGCAGAGGCAGCCCTCCAACACTCGCAGAGGCAGCCCTCCGACACTCGCAGAGGCAGCCCTCCGACACTCGCAGAGGCTGTCCTCCGACACTCGCAGAGGCAGCCCTCCGATACTCACAGAGGCAGCCCTCTGACACTTGCAGAGGCAGCCCTCCGACACTTGCAGAGGCAGCCCTCCGACACTCACAGAGGCAGCCCTCTGACACTCGCAGAGGCAGCCCTCCGACACTTGCAGAGGCAGCCCTCCGACACTCGCAGAGGCAGCCCTCCAACACTCACAGAGGCAGCCCTCCGACACTCGCAGAGGCAGCCCTCCGACACTCGCAGAGGCTGTCCTCCGACACTCGCAGAGGCAGCCCTCCGACACTCGCAGAGGCAGCCCTCTGACACTCGCAGAGGCAGCCCTCCAACACTCGCAGAGGCAGCCCTCCAACACTCGCAGAGGCAGCCCTCCAGCACTCGCAGAGGCAGCCCTCCGACACTCGCAGAGGCAGCCCTCCAACACTCGCAGAGGCAGCCCTCCAACACTCGCAGAGGCAGCCCTCCAACACTCGCAGAGGCAGCCCTCCAACACTCGCAGAGGCAGCCCTCCAACACTCGCAGAGGCAGCCCTCCGATACTCACAGAGGCAGCCCTCTGACACTTGCAGAGGCAGCCCTCCGACACTTGCAGAGGCAGCCCTCCGACACTCACAGAGGCAGCCCTCCGACACTCGCAGAGGCAGCCCTCCGACACTTGCAGAGGCAGCCCTCCGACACTTGCAGAGGCAGCCCTCCGACACTCGCAGAGGCAGCCCTCCAACACTCGCAGAGGCAGCCCTCCGACACTCGCAGAGGCAGCCCTCCGACACTCGCAGAGGCTGTCCTCCGACACTCGCAGAGGCAGCCCTCCGATACTCGCAGAGGCAGCCCTCTGACACTTGCAGAGGCAGCCCTCCGACACTTGCAGAGGCAGCCCTCCGACACTCACAGAGGCAGCCCTCTGACACTCGCAGAGGCAGCCCTCCGACACTTGCAGAGGCAGCCCTCCGACACTCGCAGAGGCAGCCCTCCAACACTCACAGAGGCAGCCCTCCGACACTCGCAGAGGCAGCCCTCCGACACTCGCAGAGGCTGTCCTCCGACACTCGCAGAGGCAGCCCTCTGACACTCGCAGAGGCAGCCCTCTGACACTCGCAGAGGCAGCCCTCCGACACTCGCAGAGGCAGTCCTCCGACACTCGCAGAGGCAGCCCTCCAACCCTCGCAGACGCTGTCCCGGCGAGTGGCAAGATTTTTCCCATATAAGTAATGAGTGCTTGCAATGGAGGGCCTTTAAAAGTACAGAGGTGGAAAACGGCCCCCCCTAAATGTAGCCACCAATAAACAAGAGCTATCCAGGGTGCTGAACCTAAAATGGGTGGGCTCCTAAGCTTTACATTCCTGTTTTTTAAATAAAGATACCAAGAGAACGAAGAAAATTGACAATAGGAGTAAATTAGAAAGTTGCTTAAAATTGCACGCTCTATCTGAATCATTAAAGAAAAAAATTGGATGTAGTGTCCCTTTAATGAATACAACATATACAGTTTTACTAGTAAAAAATAGTGCAAATACACCAGTGTGTACAATACCAGTGCAAAAAAAGTGAGAGAGTATTTGATACTATTTTAATCATTAGAGAATATTTTTATATATATCTTTCTTTTTTTTTTCTTAAATTTATAATATTCTATTAAAGAATTTGTATATGTATTCTCCCTATGGGGCATATTTATCAAGCTCTGAAACAGAAGTTATGAAGAAGTTATGAAGCAGCGGTCTAAAGACCGCTGCTCCATAACTTGTCCGCCTGCTCTGAGGCCGCGGACAGATATCAACCTGATCGAATATGATCAGGTTGATTGACACCCCCTGATAGCGGACGATTGGTCGCGAATCTGCAGGGGGCGGTATTGCACGAGCAGTTCACAAGAACTGCTGGCTGGTGCAATGATAAATGACGTCAGCGTATGCTGTCTGCATTTATCAATGTGGAGCGGACATGATACGCTACTTCGTATCATTTCAGCTCGCACATTGTTAAATATGCCCCTATAACTCTAAATACTTGAACCCAGAACTAGAACTCTAAGTACTAGAATAGGAGAAATATCAGAAACACCAAGAAAGGTTTCCAGGAGGTGATACATTTAATCAATTGGAAATGGAATAGATACATGAATTGTAGCCATTAATATTAAAAAGGTTTAAATAAGAATTTTAAGCTATATCCCTTTCTAAAAGAATAGTATATGAATACATATACAAGAAAATTTAAAAGGAGGGTTTATATTAAAATATATATAAATATTCTCTAATGATTAAATTAAAGTCTTTATAATGTAAAAGTGTTTGATTAATAGCCTTATCTATAAAGATCGTTTTATGTATATGTATGTGGGGATATTAGAGATGTGCATTCAGGCTTTGGACGATCGCAAATTCATATGAATTTTGCTGATTTCTCAAGTCGTTTGATACACAAAAAGATGAATATATTATTGGACAAACAGACAAAAAAAGATTGCTTGACAAAATTGATTTGTTCATTCATTCATGTCATTTGGTGTAAAAAAAGGTGCAGGAATAGGGGAAGGAGTTATATTGTTCGGTTAATAAGCATTTTTGTTTGTAATGATATACAGGGGTCTTATTATTCATTTGTCCTTTGTCCACTGTCCAATTCTGCCATAGTATTAATAGTAACTGATATTAGGGACAGATGGTCAGGCACTAAATGTTGGATTTTAGTCATACAGGAGTTGTATGTTCTTTTAACATTGACATATAGGTTATTTAAATTGTTTGAATACTATATAGTAAGATTTTTATTAATAGTAATTGTGTATATTAGCTGTTCCTATTTGAAATGACGGAAACAAATCCAAATCCAATATTCGATCCAATGAAATGCCTGTATGGATGAAATTCATGAAAAAAATCCTAAACACATCTTTTTGGAAAAAACTGATTTTTTTGCCCCTGCACGTTTTAGTGAATATAGAATTATAATGATAATATTACATCATGCTATAGAAAACCCCTGTGCCATCTATTTAACTATTTGTATTACTTTTTAGGTTTTGATACTTTATGTTTTGTTTTACTTTTTTTTTTTATTTGCAAAGATATATGTTAATATAATAAAATGTTTATAGAAACCTGTTTTTAATCACAATTATTATACGTAATAAAGATAACTTTCTCCACACTAATTATGTAGATCTGTACCAGCTTAGTTTCAGTCCTAGGTGGGGGTTACAAATGTAATAACAAAAATGTTTTACCTGGAAGTATTTAAGCATTCAACTAAATAAAGTAGGCAGAAAACACCTTCTATTTGTAATATATTTTTATATCAAAAGCTGTGCATATAAAACAAAATACTCATTACAAACATGAGTTTTAGATGCGCTTAGACTGGAAAGCCAATCGTGGGATTTAAAAAAAAGGAGGATGTCAATGGAATGTTATTCCTGACAAACCCGGAGGGCAAAACGAACTTCAGATACGTCATTACATCACAAGGAGGGGAGGACACTGAACTAGAACACAACCGAAGCGCCAAGCTTACATACAAACACGGAACTGATATCCTATATTTGTATAACTATAAACGGTTTGTGTCTAAAGAGTTGCTTTGACCCCGGAGTAATTGTTTTTAAAAAACAGTTATGTGGCTTTTTAATTAATTTGCTAACATTGTATTAGAATCTGGGCTTTCTTTGTTACTGAGTGCAATACTTAAATCTAGTGTAGCTCTACCATATGTGAGAACCACTTCTGGTCATTAGTGATATATAAAATACTACACTATAGAAGTTACTTTCTTTTTATCCATTTGAGGTTCCACTTATAATGAAGACATGGTCTGTTTGTGGTCCTTAGCCCCTTGTTGAAGTTCTACATTGGACTGTTAAGGACAGGTTTTGTTTGCTGTGCAAAGTGTACTCTGCATCATATATATATATTTACTAGATATTTTGATGAAAACAAGCAAATTATCAATATCCATTTGGCCAATATGCAGCCTTCTGAAAAAGGAGACCAGAAAATAGCAAAAAATGAGATTTGCAAGAGAGGAACCTTTGGAGAATAAAATATTATCTTTATGGATGAGAACAGAGGGTCATCAGAGAACAGAGGGTCATCAAATTGGAGCATAGATATTAAAAACTCTTATGTTTGCATATTCCTGAGTGACAGGAAACATCAACAGTTTGGCAATATAAGTAGGGGATTCTGGGAAATAATATACAAATGAGTGTCACTATGCCTTGCTTCCCATTTCAAACATGGATTCTATAGTGTAATATAATGAAAAACACTGCATTATGCACGACATGCATATACAGGGAGTGCAGAATTATTAGGCAAATTAGTATTTTGACCACATCATCCTCTTTATGCATGTTGTCTTACTCCAAGCTGTATAGGCTCGAAAGCCTACTACCAATTAAGCATATTAGGTGATGTGCATCTCTGTAATGAGAAGGGGTGTGGTCTAATGACATCAACACCCTATATCAGGTGTGCATAATTATTAGGCAACTTCCTTTCCTTTGGCAAAATGGGTCAAAAGAAGGACTTGACAGGCTCAGAAAAGTCAAAAATAGTGAAATATCTTGCAGAGGGATGCAGCACTCTTAAAATTGCAAAGCTTCTGAAGCGTGATCATCGAACAATCAAGCGTTTCATTCAAAATAGTCAACAGGGTCACAAGAAGCGTGTGGAAAAACCAAGGCGCAAAATAACTGCCCATGAACTGAGAAAAGTCAAGCGTGCAGCTGCCAAGATGCCACTTGCCACCAGTTTGGCCATATTTCAGAGCTGCAACATCACTGGAGTGCCCAAAAGCACAAGGTGTGCAATACTCAGAGACATGGCCAAGGTAAGAAAGGCTGAAAGACGACAACCACTGAACAAGACACACAAGCTGAAACGTCAAGACTGGGCCAAGAAATATCTCAAGACTGATTTTTCTAAGGTTTTATGGACTGATGAAATGAGAGTGAGTCTTGATGGGCCAGATGGATGGGCCCGTGGCTGGATTGGTAAAGGGCAGAGAGCTCCAGTCCGACTCAGACACCAGCAAGGTGGAGGTGGAGTACTGGTTTGGGCTGGTATCATCAAAGATGAGCTTGTGGGGCCTTTTCGGGTTGAAGATGGAGTCAAGCTCAACTCCCAGTCCTACTGCCAGTTTCTGGAAGACACCTTCTTCAAGCAGTGGTACAGGAAGAAGTCTGCATCCTTCAAGAAAAACATGATTTTCATTCAGGACAATGCTCCATCACACGCGTCCAAGTACTCCACAGCGTGGCTGGCAAGAAAGGGTATAAAAGAAGAAAATCTAATGACATGGCCTCCTTGTTCACCTGATCTGAACCCCATTGAGAACCTGTGGTGCATCATCAAATGTGAGATTTACAAGGAGGGAAAACAGTACACCTCTCTGAACAGTGTCTGGGAGGCTGTGGTTGCTGCTGCACGCAATGTTGATGGTGAACAGATCAAAACACTGACAGAATCCATGGATGGCAGGCTTTTGAGTGTCCTTGCAAAGAAAGGTGGCTATATTGGTCACTGATTTGTTTTTGTTTTGTTTTTGAATGTCAGAAATGTATATTTGTGAATGTTGAGATGTTATATTGGTTTCACTGGTAAAAATAAATAATTTAAATGGGTATATATTTGTTTTTTGTTAAGTTGCCTAATAATTATGCACAGTAATAGTCACCTGCACACACAGATATCCCCCTAAAATAGCTATAACTAAAAACAAACTAAAAACTACTTCCAAAACTATTCAGCTTTGATATTAATGAGTTTTTTGGGTTCATTGAGAACATGGTTGTTGTTCAATAATAAAATTAATCCTCAAAAATACAACTTGCCTAATAATTCTGCACTCCCTGTACAGAACAAAAATTAAAATACCCTATAGACTGTATGTTTGTGCCTTGTCTCTATTTTCTAATTGTAATTTGATGTACGAAATGTAATGGGCATTACATTTTACTATTTTCCTTTCATTGTTTATCTTATTCTAATAATACAATCCAGAGGAAGATACACACTAGCTGCAGACTTTTGATGTTATATAGAGGTTTCCCACATGCAGGAATTGCCTGTTGCCATTAGCAACTTCTTCAGTTGGGATTCCACTGTATCAAGCAGTGTATTTTTATACATCAAAGCAAGACAGTGTGTATACAGCAATGCTAATCAGAATGTGTTACTTGTACACTGTATATAAACGTCAGAATTTCTGTCTGCTTCCGAATACAGAAGAAAAATAACTTTTTCATTATGGCATTGCTTAAAGGGACATGAAACCCCAAATTTTTTCTTTCATGATTCAGAAAGATCGTGTGACTTTAAACAACTTTCCAATTTACATCAATTATTTAATTTGCTTTCTTCTCTTGTTATTCTTTGCTGAAAGGTTTATCTAGTTAAGCTCTGGAGCAGCAAAGAACCTAGGTTCTAGCTGCTGATTGGTGGCTGCATGTATATACTGATTGTCATTGGCTCACCCATGTGTTTAGTAAGAAACCAGTAGTGCATTACTGCTCTTTCAACAAATGATACCAAGAGAATGAATCAAATTTGATAATAGAAGAAAAGTGGAAAGTTTTTTTTTTTAATTGTATGTTCTACCTAAATAATGAAAGAAAATGTTTGTGTTTCATGTCCCTTTAAAGCAAGGCTTGACATATTCCAAGAGCCTGGGGAGTTCCTAAAATTCTAGCAATGCCTTGTAACTTTTTATTTTAAATATTCCTTCCTATTTCTATCTAGCAGAACATTTCAAGGATACTAAAATGTATGGTTGGCTCCTCTGCATTTTGGGAGACTCCTCACTTAAAGGGCCTCAAACACTAAATACATTTTATAACCATAGTAAAGAGGTTGTTTCCCACCTCCCTCTTGCCATGGGTGCCGCCATATTGAAATCTGTCTTTCACTACATTCCAGTACTTAACTGGTCACATGTTCAGCAACTCCTGCAGTGTAACTTAGGTTCCATAATAGCAGTTCCCATAATTAGAGAGAGGAGCATGAAGTGTATGTAGTGTTTATTGTCCCTTTAATGTGTTTTGTTTGGAGTTTATGCTACATTTTCGTTAATTGCTCTTTGAATCTATTTCTGCAGATATCATGGGTGATATTTACTAATCTGTTAAGGATTGTGATGGCAAATTGTATTAGTTCCATGACTATAAAAATATGAGAAGTGTGCTAACATAAAAGCACTTGTAACTTCTCAGGCTTTATCATTTTCCCTTCCTTTTCACTACTGTGATATGGGTGCACAATTTCCAGTAAGGTGAACTATAAGTTACCAATTCGCTATCCTTAACTCATCTTTTGTAGTTACAAACATTGTGGCACTTTCCAGTTAGAGCACAAGGCTTCACTTTTAGGTCTTTTGCAGGGCTTCGGACCTCGGAAATAAGTCACATACGTAACAATGTGCCACATTACTAACCTATGCTATATTTTGGAAACCTTAAAGGGACATTAAACCCAAAAATGTTCTTTCATGGTTCAGATAGAGAATACAGTGTTGCAAAACTGCTGCCATATAGTGCTGAAGACATGTGCACACTCCTGAGCTTACATCGCTACTTTTCAACAAAGGATAACAAGAAGAAGGATAACAAGAACCCCTCTTTAAACCCTCTTATACATTTGGATACATAAGGTATTGGATATTTGAAGCCATATGATATTAAACTAAATACTTGATCAGAACAATTCATTGCATCAATATCCTTAACTAGCACAGATATGGAAACATCACGTCAAAAATAGCTGTCATTAACTGAAACATGAATAATATCCACCACCCAAGTTGGGGCACCCTTGGGCAATAATTGTACCCATTTTCAGACAGAGATGGCATTTTCTCAAGCAATCAGAAGAGGAGTATTATTATGTCATTCTGCACTATGCATAGCCCTGATTAGTCAATTATTTAATATCTGGGCTCCTGCAAGATATTTCCATTAAGTTAAGTTAAATAATAATTAAATGTCATAAATAAATATATGTAAATAATGTAATTGTTTGTTACGTTTGCTAAAGGGACAGTCTACTCCAGAATTTTTATTTTTTAAAAAAAAGATAGATAATCTCTTTATTACCCATTCCCCATTGCATAAACCAACACAGTTATATAATCTACTTTTTACCTCTGTGATTACTTTGTATCTAAGCCTCTGCAGACTGCCCTCTTATTTCAGTTCTTTTGACAGACATGCATTTCAGCCAATCGGTGCTGAATCCTAGGTAACTCTACGTGCATGAGCACAGTGTTATCTATATGGCACACATTAACTAATGGCCTTTAGCTGTGAAAAACTGTCAAAATGCACTGAGATTGATTGGAGGTGACTTTCAAGGGATTAGAAATTAGCATTTGAGTTTGCCTTGGTTTAGCTTTAAACAAAGAATACTAAGCAAACAAGACAAATTAAAAGTAAATTGGAAAGTTATTAAAAAAGTGCATGCCCTATCTGAATCATGAAAGTTTAACTAGACTGTCCCTTTAAAACAAAAACATGCAGTCACATTTAACATTTCTATATAATTTGTTTTTCATCATTTAATTTGTATAAGAGAAAGTTTGAAAAAACATAAAATAATACATTAAAAACACAAATAGTGCTTTATTTACTGTTTCCTGTTATTTTGGGCTGCCATATAAAGAATGTATTCAAGCACAAATAACTCATTTGTATGCAATTTTGTCAATAATTTCTCTTGCATGTTTTAAACTATCAACATAATAGTGAAATGTAATTTGCAAGAAAAACTCAGCAGTCAGTTAATTTACACCTACTTATAAGGGATGTTGGGATTATTAATGACTAAGGCTTGGAAAACATTTTTTTGACCTAAGCATATTGATTACAGGTAGATCTTTTTATCTGCTACACTCACTGTATCTATGCTAAGAACATTGTGTTTCTATTTTTATTCATATGCACCTTGAAAGCTCTGTTTTATAGATCTCACATAAAGATTTCTCAATCTGAGTTTATTTTATTTGTTAAATCTGAACAGCACAAGCAATTTTTATAACACATATAAGATTAAAACACAGCTGTATTAAAAGGACATTAAACACTATGGGGCATATTACAAGTGGCGCGTTAATTAACCCTCCTGCTCGAGCATTAATTGCACTAGAAGTAAGTTTTTTGAGCTCATCGGGTTGTGCTCGTATTATTTGTTTTTGCCTGCACGCTAACCCAACAAGTGCAAAAAGCCGAAGTTAGAATATTGCATGTGCGTATTCCCCCATAGAAATCAATGAAGCAAAAAAAACTCCCCACTCTTGAGCAAACCGATTACATATTCTCATGTGCGCTAACCCAACATGAAATTATGAATATTTCACATTCCAATGTTCTTCACATAGAAGAATATTAACCCCAACCTAAGACCCCTGAAAATAAAAAAATAACACTACCAGTAAAAATAAAAATAAACAATAAATAAAAAAATGCCCTATACTAAAACTAAAGTACCCTAAAAATTAAAAAGGCACCCTTAAAAAAACTATCCTAAAAAACAGTAAACAGTAAAAAAATAAACTTTAAAATAAAAAAGCCCTATAGTAACTAAAGTACCTTAAAAAATAAAAAAGCCCTTCTAAAGAAAACCCTAAAACTAAAGTAACCCCCCAAAATCACCCTTAAAGGGACACTGAACCCAATTTTTTTCTTTCGTGATTCAGATAGAGCATGCCATTTTAAGCAACTTTCTAATTAACTCCTATTATCAAATTTTCTTATTCTCTTGGTATGTTTATTTGAAAAGAAAGAATGTAAGTTTAGATGCTGGCCCATTTTGGTAAACAACTTGGGTTGTCTTTGCTGATTGGACAGCACTAATAAAAAAAGTGCTGTCCATGGTTCTGAATCAAAAATTTGCTGGCTCCTTAGCTTAGATGCCTTCTTTTTCAAATAAAGATAGCAAGAGAACGAAGAAAAATTCATAATAGAAGTAAATTAGAAAGTTGCTTATAATTACTGTCATGTATTTACCTAACTTTTAGCACTATCTCTTTACATTGTCATCAATATCCATTTATCAGTCTACATTTAGTAAAGAGTAGATTTAGTTACTGATGGGTTAAATACCCTGAAGGCAGAGATAGATGACTTAAACATTTATGTTAAAAACATAGTAGAAACTAAGACACATATTATAGAACCCCAGGTCAGAAGACTTGTGCTCGGCAGAAAAATTTGTTTCGGATCCATTCGAATGTTTTCGAATTTCGTTTTTTCAGATCAATTAGAATTCGGATACATTCGAATGTATTCGTTTCGGATTCATTCAGATTCAAATAAATTCAGATGTATTCGGTTCGGATTCGATTCGTAAATTCAGAAGTTCGGTATGTGTTAGGTGGGATGTGCTGTGTATTAGACTAGTATTATGTACTGTAATATTAGGTGTAGCCCATAGCAGAGCGATATAACCTAATATACTGTACAATACTAGTGTAATTGTGATTAGTCCATGGCCATCCAAATCTAACGAATAAATCCAAAGTAATTTGGATTTATTAGTTAGTTTCGGTGCTACGGTAATTCGGAAATTCAAATCGATCCGAAGCTCAGAATTTGACAAATTCGTATGAATTTTGATTCGGAACGAAATGAAACGCACATGTCTACAGGTCAGTCCCCCTGAAAAACTCTATGGAGATAGGTCACAATTTAGGGACTTTAGGAATGCCTGTCATTTGTTATTTGCTCTGAAGCCCCATACCTATCCAACAGATAGAGCTAAGGTATTAAAAACAATCTCCTATCTCAGGGGAGAGCCCAGAACTTGGGCAAACAGCTACTTTGAAACCAATGATAATATTCTCAATTCCCTAGATTCCTTTTTCACCGCCCTAGGCCAATTATATGATGATCCCTATAAGCAGTGAATGCTATGGGATCCCTTAAACAAAAGAAAAGGGTTGTAGAGGAATATATAACTGACTTCAAAAAATGGGTCAAGGACTCTCAATGGAACAACGTGTCCTTGCAAAATCAGTTCCGCTTAGGCCACTCAGAAGCAATTAAAGATGAGCTCTCCCATGTATATATACCACCCACTTTAGAGGAGCTCATAAATCTAAGTATAACAATAGACAGACGTCTCAGAGAGAGACACCAAGAAAGGACTTACCCAGACAATACACAAAAAAGATTTCAACACACTACTTGAACACTCCCCACACACAAATCTAGCACTGAGCCCATGGATATTGGCTTCCTAAAAGGACCACTCACTGCCCAGGAAAAGACAAGAAGACGCAATAACAATCTTTGTATGTATTGTGCATCAGATGACCCCTCTGTAAAGGATTGTCCGATTCTGCAGCGAAGGAATAAGGGTAAGACTGTTTTTATAAGCCAATACTATGGTACTCTCACTCCTTGTAGAAACTATTGTAAAGTTCCACTTCTCTTACAGTGGGAACTTCTTCGGGTCAACATCACCGGGATAATTGACTCTGGGGCCACGGCTTGTTATATAGATGCACAATTCACTAAGCAAAATAAAATTCCACTGGTTAAAAAAACGATGTCCTGTTCATTTAAGGGTCATTGATGGTAACATTGTTTCCTCTGGGCCAGTTGAATACAAAACAATACCTCTCTTGGTTTCTACCCAAGACCATCACAGAGAATATCTCAGTTTTGATGTTATTTCTTCCCCTATTTTTCCCTTAATCCTAGATTTAAAATGGTTGACCATACATAACCCTCATATATCGTGGACATCTTTAACCCTACAGTTTAACTCTGAATTTTGTACTTCAAATTTTGTACTTTTTGTACTTGTTTCCCCACAGATATCCTTCAAATCACTGAGACATCTATTGACATTTCCATACCTCCAGAATACGAAGAATTCTCTGATGTCTTTAGTAAAAGGGAATCAGAAAATCTTCCACCCCACAGGAAATATTATTGCCTGATCGAATTGCTGCCTGGAGCAGAAATTCCCTATGGTCATATCTTCCCCCTATCAGGTATAGAGTTATCTCATCTGAAATCTTACTTAGATGAGAATCTAAGAAAAGGCTTCATACGCCCATCCACCTCACCTGCTGGTGTGGGTATTTTCTTTGTGAAAAATAAAGATGGGTCATTAAGACCCATAGTGGATTATAGACAACTCAATAAAATTACTGTCAAGAACCGGTATCCACTTCCGTTGATTCCGGAACTCATAGACTGGAAGGAGCTACATATTTCACCAAACTCGACTTAAGGGGAGCCTATAATCTCATTCGTATAAAATCTGGTGATGAATGGCTGACAGTCTTTCGTACCCAAAACGGGTTGTACGAATACACCATCATGCCATTTGGGCTTTGCAATGCCCCAGCTACCTTCCAGCACTTAATAAACTAAATATTTAAGGACATTTTAGATGTTTTTCTCGTAATTTACCTTGATGACATCCTTATTTACTCCAAAACCCTTACTGAACATAGCTTACATGTTAGGCAAGTACTCTCAAGATTAAAAAGTAATTTTCTCTATGCCAAGGCTGAGAAATGTATCTTTAATTCCCAATCCATAACCTTTTTGGGGTATGAAATATCTGCATTGGGAATTCAAAAGATACAAAAATCCAATCAATAGTAAATTGGCCAATCCCTAGATCCAAAAAGGACGTACAAAGGTTCATGGGATTTGCTAATTTTTATCGAAAACAAAAATTTACCACATATACTAAACCATTGATAAACCTAACCAGATCTAACGTATTATTCAATTGGTCAGATACATCCCAGAAGGCCTTTGATTTCTTCAAACTTAAAGGGACATGAAACCTAATTTTTTTCTTTCATGATTTAGAAAGAGCATGCAGTTTTAAACAACTTTCTAATTTACTTCTATTATCTAATTTGCTTCATTCTCTTGATATTCTTAGCTGAAAAGCATATCTAGATAGGCTCAGTCGCTGCCGATTGGTTGCTGCACATAGATGCCTCCTGTGATTGGCTCTCCCATGTGCATTGCTCTTTCTTCAAGAAAGGATATTTAAAACATGAAGCAAATTAGATAATAGAAGTAAATTGGAAAGTTGTTTAAAATTGTATTCTCTATCTGAATCATGAAAGAAAAAATTTGGGTTTAGTGTCCCTTTAAGTTCACCTCTGCACCTATCATCAAATTTCCTAATCCTGAGCTGCAATTTGTTCTGGAGGTGGACGCATCTGATTTTGCCGTAGGAGTCGTCTTATCACAACGAGAATCTATTGAACATCCACTTCATCCTGTTGCCTTTTATTCTAGATTTATGAAACCCCCTGAACTAAACTACCCCATTGGGGACAAGGAACTTCTAGCAATTAAGGTGTCTTTTGAACATTGGAGACACCTCTTAGAAGGAACTACGCTTTCAGTCCTGATCTATACGGATCACAGGAACCTTCAATGCCTGAAATCTACCAAAATCTTAACTGCATGGCAGGTCAGATGGCATTTGTATTTTTCCAGGTTCAACTATCTGATCATCTATAAACCCTCATCGAGAAATGGGAAGGTGGATACCTTATCCCGACTGCCTCAAAAACCACACAGCATACCCGTTTAAACAGACTGTCATACCAAAAGGAAAATATTCTTTCCTTTTCTATTGATAGCTCCTCTTACCTTAAAATGATAAGGATCAAACTAAACCCCTTACTGAGCTACACCAAAACTTGAATGGGATATATTATCATAAGGACAAGATATATATTTCCCTTTCAGTCAAAGATACTTTGTTATGATCTGTACATGATTCTCCACTCGCTGGTCATCTAGGTTTAACCAAAACACAAGACTTGATTAAAAGATCATACTGGTGGCCAAACAGATTTGTACTGTATAAAAAAAAAGCAATAAGCCTCCATACGGGTTGCTACTACCGTTAGACACACCTAATAGACCATGGATAGATATCGCTCTTGATTTCATTGTAGATCTACCAAAATCTGCCAGCAATACTACCATTTTAGCAGTTGTTGACCTGTTCAGCAAAATGGTACATTTCATACCTTTTCACAAATTACCCACCGCATACGAGACAGTTCAACTCCTACTCACACATGTGTTTAAACACCATGGATTACCTAAAATCATTTTAAGTGATCGTGGTTCATAATTTTCTAGTAATCTCTGGACTCAATTCTGTAAATCTGTGTCCATCGACAGAAGATTTACTTCAGCTTACCATCCACAGTCGAATGGGCAGATAGAAAGATGTAACCAATGGTTGGAACAATTCCTCCGTGCCTTTTGCTCCTCTCAACAACAACTCTGGCCGCAACACCTTCCGTATGCAGAATTCTGCTATAACAACACAATACTTTCTTCCACTAAGCAAACACCATTCTTTATCAATTATGGTTACCATCCCAAATCTCCTATACTACCCCACAATGAAACCTCATCTCCAATCATATCAGATTTAACTAATACCATATCTTTCAACTTCTCATCCGTACAAACTGCTATAGACCATGCAAAAAGGGTCCAAAAAACTATTATGATAAGAGGAGAACACCACCACCACAATATTCCGTAGGGGATTTGGTATGGCTCTCGACGAAGAATCTACGTCTCTCAACACCATCACGGAAACTCTCTTCTTTGTACATAGGACCTTATCCTATTACCCGAATCATCAGTGAAAATTCAGTCCGACTGCGTCTACCTGATGACATGAAGATAGACCCCAGTTTCCATGTCTCTCTCCTGAAGCCCTACCGTACTGTTCAAGACTCTACCTCACAACCTTCTACCCCACAAGTGTCAATTGATCCTAATATCGAATATGAGATTCACTCTATACTAGATTCCAGGCGTTGCCATGGAAACTTACAGTATCTTATACGATAGAAGGGATACACTCAAGATGACAACTCCTGGGAACCAGTCTCCAACATCTCTGCGCCTAGACTGGTATCCCAATTCCACCAAAGGAACCCTGATAGACCTAGACCCTGAGCCGCGGAGCTGCTCCTTAGGGTGGGAGTCCTGTCATGTATTCACCTAACTCTTAGCATTATCTCTTCACATTGTCATCAATATCCACTTATCAGTCTACATTCAGTAACAGATTCAAACCCCTCCTCCAACATCCGGTATAAATGACTGACTGTCAGTACCATCATTGCTTGGTATTACGCTTCCTCTGATGTGGAGTACCCTCTGTGCCAATCTTAACTAAGCACTCATCTAGAGGCTTCTCTCCAGCTATCACTACTTACCCTCATAGCGAACTCGGATACCGCTGCATCTTACTCCTTGAACGTCTACTTCGGTCAGCCTGCTGTCCCGGTTTCCTTGCGGTGACGTCACACGCCAGCTTCACACGCTGCCTCGGCTGCAACGTCTCCCCAGGCACTGCTAGCTTCCCTGTGTCGCTCTCTGGCATGTTCCCTGATACTAACACTCACATTACTGTCAACCAGATCCTTATCTGACAAGGTAAAGGAACGTTTCTGATAACTTTCAACTCCTCTTAACTTTTACCTCTAATTTGTAATCATTGCAAACCTAATAGCACCACATATCAGTACTAGTTTGTCATACTTAATCGTCTGCTCAGTCTCATACTTTGTCTTGCAAGGTGTTGTATACACTTATCCTGTGGTTATTTAAGCTGGTTACCCTGCTGCATATGTTAGTGACTTGTCACAGGTGGCAGTAATAGAGTTCCTCAGCTTATAACAACCAATCATAAACCTGCTCATTGATTACTGGGGGTTTTACATTACTCATGTCAGTAATTGATGTTCAATCCCAGAAATCTCCCTGCTACACAACAAAACTTACTAAAACACTATCTCAGCAGTTGTGGTTTATATATAGCCTAACCTTTTATTACAGACTTACAGTAGCCGTGACAATTACATGCTCTATCTGAATCATGAAAAAAAAATTTGGGTTCAGTATCCCTTTAAGAACACCTATTCTAAAAATAAAATAAAACCTGTGTTTTACTCACCATCTTGAATCTGGCTCCTTAGGGGCAGCTGGGGGTCCATGACGTCATCTGATCCTCTTCAGTCTTCTCCAGCAGTGGTCATCTTCTTTGCTGGTGGTCCTCTGGGAAGTCCTCTCTGGAATCTTTTTCTTCTATCTGATCCTTCATCCTTTTCCATCCGATCCATCTTCATGCGGCCCCCAAAGCACACTGAAGTTTGAATGCCAGTTTACCCCTTTATAAGGGTGTCCTGGCATTTCCATTGGCTGATTTTCAAATTCAAGACAGCCAATAGAAAAAGCTTTTAAGAGAGAATGACATTTTTCTAAAAAGAATGAAAATCAGACAACCTGAAGGGGTTCAAATTTTGTCGGTGCCCATGTCTAATAGTTTCTCAAATTATTGTGATTCTGCACTTAACACATGTTTTTTAGTTATGATTTTATGGATCTGATGTATTTGAACTATTCCTAATGATACTTACCAGACTTTTACCAGTACCACTATGTATTTATACTGAGGATGTTAACTACTGTAACACAACATTTATTTAGATTAGACATGTGCGATTCGGTTCGATTCGGAAATTCGGAAAATTCGGCAAATTCGGCAATTCGGATCGAACCGAATTTCCAAATGAAAATTCTGCCGAATTTTTCGAATCGAACCGAATCGAATCGATTCGAAAATTCGGATGGCCATTGGGATTACACTAGTATTGTACAGTATGTTAGGTTAACACCTAATATACAGTATAATACTAGTCTAATCCCACCTAACACTTACCGAAATGCCGAATTTACGAACCGAATCGAACCGAATTCAGCCGAATTTCTTTGAATCCAAATGAATCCAAAACTAATCCGAAACGAATCGATTCAGAATTTTCCGAATTCGAATCGATCCGAACCGAACTTTGAAAAATTCTGAATCGATCCGAACCGAACCAAATTTTTTCGCCATGCACATGTCTAATTTAGATGTAAGTTATGAATTATTGTCAGCAGAAGAGATTTGCTAGTTATGATTCCCAACATAATTACTATTAAAAAACCACTTGGTGTTTTGGTTTTCAATCTTTTCTGTTGGACCATCATTCAGACACAACATATTATTAATTCAAATTTTACTAATGAAATTATCAACCCTTCTTTTTACTACACTTTGTTATTGCCGTCCTCAATGTAACATTTATTGTGCATACATCACATGACAGGACATTACTACATCAGTAACTCCTCCATCTTCTTTATCTTACCTGTTACCACATTGTTAACAGGAGTATCCATGGTTACCAATATTTTTGCAGTCAACATCTGATCTAACAAGAAGCTTTTCAAAATAAAGTCTGTATCAGACAATGCATAGTCAAAGTATGATGAGACTATTGTGTGACATTGCATCTTCTTGGTAAGCAACAGTCATGCAAATATTGTTAAAATAAACTCCTGGCAGACATACACCAGCAGGTAATTCTATAGCTAGATATTCACCTGCCAATTGTAGTGTTTTTTACCAAGAATATCTACAGCCCTACTAGAAAGCACAGTATCAGAATATTAATATCCTCCTATTGTTATTATGGAAAGGACTTTGCACTGTTTATCAAATCAAGTAAATTCTTCTCAATAACTTTAGTGTATGTTTCTAAAATCCCTACAATCAAGATAAGCCCAGCTACTGCAGGTATAAAGCAGAGTAGATATTTATATAATAGCCTGGTTTTCTGAATCATTAGATTTGCATTTATCCCACTATCAGCATACTAAATAAGATAACGTAGTCAAATAATTCTCAAGATCTATTAATAACAAGTAGTCTCTTTAAAAAATGTTTTCTATCAAGCTCATGAACATATCCTTTTTTCCCCTATTCCTGACAAATATTAATTAGTGAATTACAAAGTAAAAACATCTCCAGTGCTCGGCACAGTAGTGGAGGGGGAGGAGTGGAACCCTACGCTACAGAAAATACATTGTGAATGGAAGTGGGAGGGAAGGGACGCTACTCTACAGAAAAATGGGGAATTATGGTGGGTGGGACCTTACTGCTGCAATTGCGAGGAGGGGGACCACTAAACTACAGAAAAAAAATAATTAAAATAAATCTATAAACTGGGGGGGGGGGGGTACTGGCAGATAAGCTGCCAGTACCTAAGATGGAAGACACCATTAAGAGGAGGAGGGTTAGAAAACTGTTTGTGAGGGTTTAGGGAGGTGGGAGGGTAAGGGGGAATCCTACACTGCAGAAAATAAATAAATACAATTAATTTATTTAAAAATCAACAACTAAAACTTAATACTGGCAAACAATCTGCCAGTACCTAAGATGGGCTGAGCTAACTAGTGGTTTGCAGTTGCAATTAGTGGCCTTCTAATTGCCAAAAACTAATTGCAAAGCCATTCATGTCTGCTATTTCTGAACAAAAGGACTCCAGAGAACCTTTTACAACCATTTGGCATATTACTGCAGTAGTTGTGTGTAAATAATTTCAGTGAGAAACCGAAAGTTTGTGAAAAATGTAACAATTGTTTTAATATGATTGCATTTGGTGGCTAAATGGTGGCATGAAATATACCAAAATGGGCCTAAATGAACACATTGGGGAGTCTACTAAAAGAAAAAATAGATATAGTTTTGATAAGTAAATAAAAAAAATAAGGCTTTATTTTTTTTTTTTTTTGTTTAAATGGAGTGATAGCAAAAATGCTAAAAATTCTTCGGTAATTTTGGGCAAGTTTTTCCTCTCAAAATTCCCAGTAACAAATTTTAAAGGCACATTCTATCCAAAACTAAAATGTACATCATTGCATTTTACGTTCAAATAAAAGCATATATTTTTTTCAATATTAAAAAATGCTTCTAGCAAAAACTATCACTATTTTAAGTTAGATTTTTGACTGCGCATTTAAAGGGACAGTCTAGTCAAAAATAAACATTCATGATTCAGATAGGGCATGTAATTTTAAACAATTTTCCAATTTACTTTTATCTTAACTTTGCTTTGTTCTCTTGGTATTCTTAGTTTAAAGCTACACCTAGGTAGGCTGAAATGCTAATTTCTTAGCCCTTGTAGGCCACCTCTTAAATTTTTTATTTTTTTTTATAAACAGATAGATTGCGTTAGTTCCTGTGTGTCATACATATAACATTGTGCTCATGCCCGTGGAGTTACCTATGAGTCAGCACTGATTGGCTAAAATGCAAGTCTGTCAAAAGAACTGAGATAAGGGGGCAGTCTGCAGAGGCTTAGATACAAGCTAATCACAGAGGTAAAATGTGTATTAGTATAACTGTGTTTGTTATGCAAAATTGTGGAATAGGTAATAAAGGGATTTTCTATCTTTTTAAATTATAAAAATTCTGGTGTAGACTGTCCCTTTAAATATACATCATGCACCAGCATTTTAAACAATATGTTGAGCTAGCAGTGACTTATATGATAAAAAATGAATTATTGGAACCCAATACACGATACCACCAGATCTCTTATATACATGGGTTCCATGGACTAAGGCAGCATAAGCTGGTTTGGAGCCCTTGCAGGGAAGGTTTGCACATGCAAATGACAGCTGCATCCTTTACTCTCCACCACCTCTGAGTTGGCAGAGAGATATTGCTCTGAACATGATTGACAGGCCCTTCTCTCGCATGATTGGTCACATGATGGAAGGGGGAGGCATTACCCGCTCACTTGAGCATGTCACGGTACATAAGGACAGTAGATGAAGAGGGTCCGTTGACTGCATGCTGCAAAGCCGTTTGGATACGTTTCAAGTTGATAATTTTACCCTCAAGCATTTTAATACATGTGGCAGATTAAAATGATGGTGCATGAAGTATATTTCGATGCACAGTAAAACTAAGGTATAGCTTTTACTAGAAGCATTTCTTGCTAACACTGCGCTGCGGAATCTGTTGGCGCACTACAAATACCTGATAATAATAATAATAATAATAATAACACAAAAATTACTTTAAAATATTTCTATTCAAAAGTAAAATGCACTGATGTATATTTAATTTTTGGCAGGAATGTCACTTTTAATGGGCATAAAACTCAAGGTTTGTTCTTCATAAATAACTTCATTGTGCAAAGTAAACTCAGCTTTGTCCTGTCCTTTTATTATTTATTTTGCCTGGTGCATGAAGCATATTTAGATATGCTTCACGTGCACTTGCACAGTAAAAGCTCTCACTGAAAACACTGAAAGCTTTTGTATAAAGAGTGTTATTATGCATAGTAAACACAACTTACTAATGTGCTGTAGTTTCATTATTCATTTGATCTGCTTTTCCTTTTTTCCTTTATTTAACTAAGGATATTATATTTGTTTTTCTGGAGTCCATTCTGCAGGATCTAGAACCCTGACTCGAGCGCTAACTCGGCTAAAAGTTTGTTTCTTGAGGGTGTGGAATAGCGCTCGCATTACAAGTCGAAAGTAAACAGTTTTTGCTTGCGCACTAACCTGATGCACGTAAAAAGACAAACGTAGAATATTGCACGCGCAATAACGTATTCCCCCGTAGAAGTCAATGGAGCAAAAAAAGTTGAAAATGACCTAACACCCTACGTGCAAACACGATCGCATATTCTCACGTAAGCTAACCAGACATAAAAATATGAATATATCACATTCCAATGTTCTTCAAATAGAAGAATATGTTTTATTTATTATTAAATACATATTTATATATATATTTATATGATTTTTTTGCACAAATATATATATACAGTATATATATATATATATATATATATATATATATATATATAAATAAAATCATATATAGGTATAGATATATAAAGATATATATAGCAAAAATACATAGAACATATTACCCTATGTGAAAAACATTGGAATGTGAAATAGTTACAGTAAATTCACAGAATATAACACTTTATTTAAAAGTTATATTGCATACATATGTTTTTACGTTTTCATCTACTTAACTGCAAAGGGCTCCAATATGTGTGCATATGTATTTATGCGTTTATATGTGTATATATGTATTTATGCGTTTATATGTGTATATATGTATTTATGCGTTTATATGTATTTATGCGTTTATATGTGTATATATGTATTTATGCGTTTATATGTGTATATATGTATTTATGCGTTTATATGTGTATATATGTATTTATGCGTTTATATGTATTTATGCGTTTATATGTGTATATATGTATTTATGCGTTTATATATGTATTTATGCGTTTATATGTATTTATGCGTTTATATGTGTATATATGTATTTATGCGTTTATATGTGTATATATGTATTTATGCGTTTATATGTGTATATATGTATTTATGTGTTTATATGTGTAGATATGTATTTATGTGTATATATGTGTATATATATCTGTATATACAAATACATTTTTAGATGCATATGTATGTTTCTCAATGTTAAAGCCCTGCCTGAGATCTAATATCTTTAAACCCTTATAACTTTTTTTGTGCAATCATTTTTTAATATTTTTTATTAGATGGTGTTGTTATGAGTGTAGCTGTACCAGGGCTCTGAGGACGCAATGTCCCAACGAGCGTTAACTTGTGCTAAAGCGATCGTGTTTACTTACAACTTGTAATACGAGCGAAAAACCCACAATAAACCCGTTTTCACTGTTTCTCTTGGAGTGTAGTACTTAAAGGGACACAAAATCCACATTTTCTTTTGTGATTCAGATAAAACATACGATTTTAAACAACTTTCTAATTTACTTCACATTTTCTTCATTCTTTTGGTATCCTTTGTTGAATGATCAATAATGCCCTACTGAGAGCTAGCTGAACACATTGGGCTAGCCAATGACAAGGGG
This sequence comes from Bombina bombina, assembly GCF_027579735.1. Classification (NCBI taxonomy): domain Eukaryota; kingdom Metazoa; phylum Chordata; class Amphibia; order Anura; family Bombinatoridae; genus Bombina; species Bombina bombina. Next base: position 90,108,643 of record NC_069501.1, read on the forward strand.
GATATGTTTGCAACTAAAAATCACCAGCTAGGTCCAAGTGGTGCATAGCTGCTCCTTATCTACCTAGGTTTGCTTATTTAAAAAAAAATACATTTGATAATTGTAGTAAATTAAAAAGTGTCTTAAAATCGCACCTCTATGAAAACATTGCTGTTAGCTAATCTCACCAGCACTTCAGAGGTGTCTGACATAAAAAACATCCTGAACAGTTCATTTGAGATGAGTGATAAGCCCTGCAGGGGTGGGGCTTCACAAGTGATTGCACGGCTCTAGAGTTGATTCTGCATGCTCACACAAGAATGCATGAATGCTCCTATTTAGTTGGTTAAAACAAAGTTTTTCCAATGTTTTTTGCGCTTTGTTCATTTCTCCAGTATGTTACATGCAAGTGTACCACGCCTACGCAGATCAGTCAATTCTTTACTCCTCACAGCATAGTGCGCAGGCAATGAAAGGGGGGACAGTGCACGTAGGTTAAGTTTCCGCCAATAAAATCTCAAACGGTGTGGACTAAGCCTGACTCTACTTGCTGTGGGGGCTGTTGTATTAGGTGATAGCCATTAGAGCATTGCAGTCTGGCATTTGCGATAGTTCTTTTCTTTTTGTGTACAAATGTTTCTGCTCTCACCTGCACTTACATGGTCAACCTAAGGCAACTGCCTGGTGTACATAACATAATGGGACTTATATCTTCTTACAAAGCTTTAGACTTTAAAGGGACATAAGCCCCAAAGTAGGGGCAGCGTGGTCGAAAGCTCTGGAGCCTGATTCTTGACACTCTGAGGAGGGATGTGTTATCTGACCTAAGTGAACGGGATGGGATGTAGGGTGTCAGGAGCTCTTTCAGGTACTGTGGGCCTTGGTTGTTTAAGGCTTTGAAGGTCAGCAGGCCAATTTTAAAATATGTTCGCCATTTAATTGGAAGCCAATGCAGGGAGTGGAGAACAGGTTCTATGTGGCAGGAGCGAGTTTGATTGGTCAGTAGTCTGGCTGTTGCGTTTTGTACCATCTGAAGGCGATGGAGTTCTTTTTTTGGGAGGCCCACGTAATGTGCATTGCAGTAATCTAGAACATACAACTTTCCAATTTACTTCTATTATCAAATTTGCTTTATTCTCTTGGCATCATTTGTTGAAGGAGCAGCAATGCACTACAGGTTTCTAACACATGGGTAAGCCAATGACAATCAGTATATACATGCAGCCACTAATCAGCAGATAGAACCTAGGTTCTTTGCTGCTCCTGATGTTTCCTAGATAAACTTTTCAGCAAAGGATAACAAGAGAAGGAAGCATATTAAATAATAGAAGTAAATTGGAAAGTTGTTTAAAATCGTTTTCTCTGTCTGGATCATCAATTTCTAATTATGACTTTACTGTCCCTTTAAGGATAGATCAATGTTCTCATGATCTATATTTAGAAAGAATCTGCAGAGACAGTGATCTTTAAATCTAGCTAAATTAACAGAAATCCAATTTGGCAAATTCAATTAGCTAAAAACTCTCTGTTCCTTTATAATAGATGCAGCGTTCTAAACATTAGCAGCCCCGCATTTGATTATGTTGTTACATTTATTCTTTGGCATACAAAGCACTTGCATGTCCACATATTTGTGAACTGATAAACGCAAGTTGACAGATAATTGATAAAACATTATATAAAGAAGATCAAATGAGTATTGCTTGCATTTGTATATCTCATTACATGACAGCCACTTCTAGACGCATACATTATTTAAATTACTAGACAAACATTGCAACTCATTTGGGGGAAGATTTAATCTGTGCAAATAAAGGCAATTCATTTATAAATGCATCAGAATTAGCTCACTACATAGCAAAATGTTTGCATTCAAAATATTATAACTGTTGTAGTCCAGTGACACACTCCTTGAAAACCTATTGATGTTTACCTTTTCTGTAACCAGTTAGAAACAGATATCAGTTTGCACAAATTGAATAATTATTGGGCAGTGTGTATGGGGGTCAGGACTAGGGTTCTGCACTCCAGCCTTCTTCTGGTGAAAAACCTACAATTTAAAATTTATATTACAGGAAAAGTTAGCAGAATAAATAATATAAGTTTTTTTTTCCCACTACTCATAATTAAAGGGACATATAACTCAAAATTAAACGTTTGTTGTTTAAATAGAGATGCAATTTTAAGACGCTTTTAAATTTACTACTTTTATCAAATGTATTCTTTTTTTGAAAAGCAAATCTAGGTAGGTAAGGAGTAATTTGTAGCTGCAAACATATTCCTCTTGTCATTGGTTCACCCAAAGTGTTCAGCTAGCTCGCAGTATTGCACATAGCTATATTCAAGCAGCAGTCCAATATTAAAATGCTCCAACATATTAGATCATATTCTTTTTTGCACTTGCATGTCCCTTTAAGCATTTTATGTATGGGACACTCAATTTTGAGTTTAATGTTCATCTAATTCTCCATTACTGTACAAAACATCTTCTTGCCATACTGAAGGTGCTTAAAGGGATACTAAATCCTTTTTTTTTTGGTACAGAACCTGGGTTATGCTTGCTTATTGGTGGCTAAATATAGCCACCAATAAGCAAGTGCTATCCAGGGTGCTGAACCCAATATGGGCCAGCTTCTAAGCTTTACATTCCTGCTTTTTAAATAAAGATAGCAATAGAATGAAGAACATATATTGTATGCTCTATCTGAATCATGAAAGAAAAAAAATGGGTTTAGTATCCCTTTAAAGGGACCAGTCAACACTGTAGATTTGCATAATCAAAAAATGCATAATAAGAAGACAATGCAACAGCACTTAGTCTGAACTTCAAATGAGTAGTATATTTTTGTTAAATAAATTGCAAAGTTATGTATATTTCCACTCCCCCTGTATCATGTGACAGCCATCAGCCAATCACAAATGCATATACGTATATGCTGTGAATTCTTGCACATGCTCAGTAGGAGTTGGTGACTCAAAAAGTGTAAATATAAAAAGACTGCGCACATTTTGTTAATGGAAGTAAATTGGAAAGTTGTTTAAAATTGCATGCCCTATCTGAATCATGAAATTTAATTTTGACTTGAGTGTCCCTTTAAGTTAAGAAGCAGCGGTCGTAAGAGGCCTCTGAGGCGGGGGACATCAATAATCTTGATACAATACGATCGGGATGATTGACATCTCCTGCTAGCGACCGCGAATGTGCAGGGGGATGCATTGCACAAGCATTTAGCTTTCGGCATTTATCAATGTCGGGGGTACATGATCCGTTACAGTGGATCATGTCTGCCCGACATTTGATAGATCTTCCCCATGTAGTGCTTCAGACAATTCCACGCTACCTACCTAGGTATGCTTTTCAACAAAGTATACCATTTGCAACGACTCCCATTTGATAGCAGAAATAAATTGAAACTTTGTTACAAACGACACCAACATCTCAAACAACTATTTGAATGTTTAACTACAGTACCAAAAATTGTATTATAAGTACTATTTCATTACACAGTTTTGTCTCTTTAAAAATTGTATCTACATCCTTAACTACACTGTGTAGTTTAAATTATTAAACATCCTACTTTTGGATTTTTCAAATAAATTATTAAATATTATTTAATATTTGTATTGTGTCAGTAATCGTTGTTTGTTCACGTTGGAACCAATAAATATTTGAAAATTCATTAAAAGGAGAGAAGAGTATTTTGTGGATCTATATATATATGTGTATGTCCAAACAGACAAGCACTCCAGAGAACAAAAGTCAATATTCCCGGGGTGCAACAGAAAGTATGCACAATAACAAGAAATAGTGCACTTACCAGGTTTAATCACTTCCTCAGATATATATATATATATATATATATATATATACTGTATAATGGCTTACGTTGCGGCTGTTTTTTCCACTAATGACTCTGTCATTCTAGGAGTATAACGCGGACGCTGTGTTCCGCACGAGTTTAGGTAAGAAGGGCTATGGCCCGTGATGTGTTTCTCATACGCTTACTGTGATGGTTGCTGTACAAACTTATGTTTATGGGTGAGTGGTTCACGGATTCGCCGCGGTTTACGGCAATGATAGTATGTGTATCAACATGTCTCAGGTTGGGGTTTCTTAATTGTATAGACTTATTGCGGCAGTGTGCCTGTAGGTTAATCACTATGGTTAATTATTGTACCGATGTGTGTTTGGGTTTGATTATGATTTGAGCTGCTTTGGATGTTGCAGGGATAACTATAAGGTTCCCTTGAGGTCTGTTACTCAGCGGTTAGTTGTTCCTATTTAGGCTATTGCCGTCACTGTATGACGGATCATTGTTGGTATGTTGTTCACCGCTGTGGTTACTTTTCCTAATAGAGGTGTGATAACGGAGTGGGTGGTCCGTGGATGGCGCCCACTATGGTAACTTTCGATTGTCCTGATTATATTTTGTACATGAGCATAGATATAGGATTAATGTGGGGTGAGTTGTAATATTTTGAGTTTGTTGCCTGCTGTCCCTACATTATTGAGTCTATTAATTGAACTATTGCTAAGGCTGTAACCCTTACGTCAGTGCACTATGATATATGCTAGCCAATTGGTGTCTCATAGCAAATTACTAATATGGGAAGCTTATGTACCAAGTTGACTATGGTAATTCCATATATGGTCCTTTTTCTTTCTTTTTGCTACAATTTTATTCTTTTTGTTACAGTTTGATTCATTTTTGGCTTTCTTTTCCTCCTTTTGTCTGTTTCATTTTTATTCTCTTTTGTTCACGTCTCCCTTGGCAGCTGGATGTCATGACTTCTTTGTTTCAATTGAAGCATTTTTAAGTTTCACTGGGGCTATTATGGTCCTTCTTGGTGGAGGGTCACGATTCGGTGTACACTTGGATATTGCATATTTGTAATGTATTTTACCATATTCTTTCTGTTAATGTTTTTAGATTATGAAACTTGTCTTGAAGAAGGCCTAAGAAAAGGCCGAAACGTCGACAATACACTTTTGTTAGAACTACAATAAAAGATTACCTTATGTATGAAGTCCTGTGAGTGCCCTCCTTCTCTACTAGTATTCCATACATATCACTTGAGGATTGCACCCAGGCATTGGAAACATTGATGTGGATGGAGTGCTAGGCCACCGGCTACCACTTATATATATATATATATATATATACATACATATATATGTATAGAGTTAAGTAGAATGTTACCACTCAGTGTCAATAAGTAGAAACAAGCGTTACTCTAGTAAATGCGCTAGTCAAAGGTATGAAGATCTTATAGAGCAGCTATTAAAGTACAAATATTGTGTAATAGACACAGTCTATACCATATAGGAGAATATGTATCAAAGGGTAAACAGCGCTTATAGATATTCTTAAAAACTGTATATATGAGAGTCTCAACAGAGTTGGTTAGAAAAGAAAAAATGAAAAAAAATTTATATGGATATACGCATGTAAATAAAAGTCTTAGATCAAATATTGAAATGTTGAGATCCTAGTGCAATGAAGGAGTAATAGATACCCTTACCAAAAGTTACCTCAATCCTATGAGGTAAGTTTGCCGCATTGGAAGGTGTATCTCGTGGTTTGATGGATCCTAGATGTTCTGATCTGTGTAGTTTCACTGCCTCTTGGAGTAGAATGGGATGTAGGTCCCCTTTGTCCTCTTATCTTTAGGAAACTTCCTGTATTTGTTGCCTCTTGGAGCTTGGTTTTCTTGTCTTGGTATAAACTTTCTTGTCCAGATATATACCCAAAAAGACAGAAAACAGCAAAGATAGTGTAATACCGTTTTATTCAATAATAGTATAGACAATAACATATATCACACTCACATTTTATGTCCTCACTGTATGAGGTATTGTAACAGCACATAGGTTTAGAGGTGAATTCACAGGTGGTTATGTCCCAAGCCAGTCAGGAAATAAAGTCAGTATTCCTTAGATGTCACAAGCAGTGATTTCAGCCAAGCTCAAATGTAACAAATGATTTATCCGGTTAGTATTGCTAGTTAGGTCAGTGACTATAAAGGGCTGGTCTGTTCATATATTCAGGTATATCCAGTATTTTAGTATAAGTCACACCATTAGCAGATGGCCAGATAAAAGTTGTTAATGCAATTGTTAGCAATGCTGCATGTGCACACAGGTTAATACAGCAACAGTCTGGCGGGTCAGGCAGTATATAGAGTTAATAACAGAGCAAAAGTTCAATTCGTACATAAAATGTAAGCTTAAAAAACCACACAGTTTAAAAACAGTTAAAAGCTAATAAAAAGGTAAATAGTGTTACCCTAATAGTGATACCCTAACGCGTTTCAAAGGTTTATATATCCTTCTTCCTCAGAGGGGTTTGTTGTAGCTCCGGCGTGTGTTTGACTTTATTTATACCCACAGGGCGGCGGCACGCCCAGATGTGGGTTGGTTCAATCCTATTGGTTCATGTGACCTAATGTCACGTACATGTACTTGTAGTGTAAGGACTATATCAGTGTATATCATGAGCATTAGAAAGGTGCCTTAGGCACGCAAATACGTATATGATTTCAATTCTCTGTTTTATCCCAGTTTATCCGCTATTTAGATTTTGCGGTTCTATTCCAAATACGGATGACGTCATACGTAGACGTCTTGGCTTATAAGCGTATCTCTCTGCCTTATGGGACATGTAGTTGATTTCATGTCCCATAGAATTACACAATAGAATACTCTGAGCCCAAATGACTCAGCTTCTAAGCGCTTTTTCAAGCCTGCTGGGAGATGTAGTCAGTTATGAATCCTATAGGTATACAAAATATAGTAAACAATGCCTAGCGGATTATTAAGGGAGTTCCAAATGTTTACACATAACAGCCGTACAGCGGTATCTCTGTTTTGAAAATTAAATGACATATTTCATGGCTCATTATAGTGACTATGCTTGTAACATACTCAATATCTAGTCACTATAATGAGCCATGAAATATGTCATTTAATTTTCAAAACAGAGATACCGCTGTACGGCTGTTATGTGTAAACATTTGGAACTCCCTTAATAATCCGCTAGGCATTGTTTACTATATTTTGTATACCTATAGGATTCATAACTGACTACATCTCCCAGCAGGCTTGAAAAAGCGCTTAGAAGCTGAGTCATTTGGGCTCAGAGTATTCTATTGTGTAATTCTATGGGACATGAAATCAACTACATGTCCCATAAGGCAGAGAGATACGCTTATAAGCCAAGACGTCTACGTATGACGTCATCCGTATTTGGAATAGAACCGCAAAATCTAAATAGCGGATAAACTGGGATAAAACAGAGAATTGAAATCATATACGTATTTGCGTGCCTAAGGCACCTTTCTAATGCTCATGATATACACTGATATAGTCCTTACACTACAAGTACATGTACGTGACATTAGGTCACATGAACCAATAGGATTGAACCAACCCACATCTGGGCGTGCCGCCGCCCTGTGGGTATAAATAAAGTCAAACACACGCCGGAGCTACAACAAACCCCTCTGAGGAAGAAGGATATATAAACCTTTGAAACGCGTTAGGGTACCACTATTAGGGTAACACTATTTACCTTTTTATTAGCTTTTAACTGTTTTTAAACTGTGTGGTTTTTTAAGCTTACATTTTATGTACGAATTGAACTTTTGCTCTGTTATTAACTCTATATACTGCCTGACCCGCTAGACTGTTGCTGTATTAACCTGTGTGCACATGCAGCATTGCTAACAATTGCATTAACAACTTTTATCTGGCCATCTGCTAATGGTGTGACTTATACTAAAATACTGGATATACCTGAATATATGAACAGACCAGCCCTTTATAGTCACTGACCTAACTAGCAATACTAACCGGATAAATCATTTGTTACATTTGAGCTTGGCTGAAATCACTGCTTGTGACATCTAAGGAATACTGACTTTATTTCCTGACTGGCTTGGGACATAACCACCTGTGAATTCACCTCTAAACCTATGTGCTGTTACAATACCTCATACAGTGAGGACATAAAATGTGAGTGTGATATATGTTATTGTCTATACTATTATTGAATAAAACGGTATTACACTATCTTTGCTGTTTTCTGTCTTTTTGGGTATATATCTGGACAAGAAAGTTTATACCAAGACAAGAAAACCAAGCTCCAAGAGGCAACAAATACAGGAAGTTTCCTAAAGATAAGAGGACAAAGGGGACCTACATCCCATTCTACTCCAAGAGGCAGTGAAACTACACAGATCAGAACATCTAGGATCCATCAAACCACGAGATACACCTTCCAATGCGGCAAACTTACCTCATAGGATTGAGGTAACTTTTGGTAAGGGTATCTATTACTCCTTCATTGCACTAGGATCTCAACATTTCAATATTTGATCTAAGACTTTTATTTACATGCGTATATCCATATAAATTTTTTTTCATTTTTTCTTTTCTAACCAACTCTGTTGAGACTCTCATATATACAGTTTTTAAGAATATCTATAAGCGCTGTTTACCCTTTGATACACATACATATATATATATATATATATATGTGTGTATTGAAAGCTACTAGTCCAGAGGGAATTTATATATATATATATATATATATATATATATATATATATATATACCTCATTTTATTATGCTTCCCTTTATTGCACTTTGCAGATGTCTTTTTGCAAATTGAAGGTATGTGGCAACTCGGCGTCAAGCAAGTCTATTGGTGCCATTAACTCACTGAAGGCTCAGATGATGATTAACATTTTTTAGCAATAAAATATTTTTTAATTAAGGTATGTACATTGTTTTTTTTAGACATAATGCTATTGCACACTTAGGGCTAGATTACGAGTTGAAAAAAGTGGAAAAAACACCCTACTTGCGTGCAAAGCCGATCGTGTTTTCTCGAGTGCACAATCCGACATGAAAATATGAATATTTCACATACCAATGTTCTTCACATAGAAGAATATGTTCTATTTCTTCATAAACACATATTTCTACATATATCTGATGGTATTTTGGTACAATATATATCTATACATATATACATATATACATATATATATTTATATATATAATTATATATAGGTATAGATATATACAGATATACTGTGTATATATATATATATATATATATATATATATATATATATATATATATATATATATATATATAGGAATATCTATTTAAAAATACTTAGAACATAACCCTCTATATGAAGAATATTGGTATGTAAAATATATACAGTAAATACATAAACACTTTATTAAATATGAATTTTGCATAAATATGCTTTTACATGTTTTCATCTACTTGACTGAAGTGCTCCTATACACTTATATATGACTATATATGTATACATATGTACTTATGTGTTTATATGTGTATATAGGTCTGTAAATACATATACACATAGAAATACATAAATACATATGAACACATACACACATATATATATATATATATATATATAATTATTATTATTATTATCGGGTATTTGTAAAGCGCCAACAGATGTATCTCTATGTTAAAGTCCATTGACTGCCTTTTTTTTCTAATACCTAAGAGCACATATCTTTGAGCCCATATAACTTTTGTTTTATGTAAGTGTACTTTTAAATGTATTTTTGATGTGTTTTGTGACACGGTTTATTCAAGCGTAACAGTTGCCAGAGCTCTGAGGTCACATTGTCCCGACGTGTGTTAAATTCAATTGTGTTTACTATCAACTTGTAATACATGCGCTACTTCTGACCCTTGCAAACAGCTGCAATAAAAACAATATTGTTCGCACTTCGCAAGCAACTGTTAAAGCGCCACTCATAACCTGGTCCTTAATAGACTACAGTATAGTGTACATATACATTTTATATGCACTGGGATACATAAAAATGAGTGTGACTCACTTTATTGCTATATTCACTTTATTGAGGTGGTTTGGAACCAAACCCGCAATATCTCTGAGGTACGCCTGTATATATACTGTATATATATGTATATATATCAACATCTTACACAACCCCTGGAATTGTTAACTAAATTATGAAACTGTGTACAATAAGTAACATTTTATAAATCAGATATTTTTCTTCCTCTAAGAAAATGTGCTCTTAATCTTCTCTGGAGATGAGGAAGTCTTTCTGTTTGTAAACCATTATATAGACTAGCACCCTGACATTTAGCCCTAATCATTAAAATAGCTTAGAAAATGAACACTAATGAGATCCAGCTGATAGTGAACAAGTATTTTTGCTTCCAGAGAAGCTATTCATTTTAGTAAAATATTACCTGTGTCATTTTTAAAGGTTAAACTCATACTAGGAATAATATAAAGTTTGGCAGCTCATATAACATTGTGATATGTTAAGGCATTTTAATATGTGGCTTCTGAATTATCTTTTTGAAATGGTTTTTTTTTTCCAAAAGGGTCAAATGTTTTAGATTATTATAAGTATGTTGTGTTTTTAGCTCTCTTTATATCCAGTACAATGCAGGAAACATTTTACAAAGTTTAAATGCAAAATAATCCCTAAGAACATTTGTATGTACAAGAATTGTATTGTTCTTTTTTTTTTATTCTTATCTCTGTATCTTATAAATATGGGAATAGACAAATGTATTACATAAATAACCAATCTTCACCACTCTTGTAAGGCTAAAACCGATAACTGTGGGTAGGCTTGCTAATGCATGCATTACTGGGTGTGTTATACCTAATAATGACATTATCACATCAGAGATAACATTCTTATAACGCCCACTATGAATTTCTGGAAATTATTCTTGAAGAAATACTTAAAGAGGCATCTTAGCACAATTACTATTGATCATAATTACCCACAGTGGTTTATTAGAGACTTTTTTTAGCAACTTTGCTATATAGATATATATATATATTTTTTATAAAAAAAAAGGCTTTTTTATTTTCTTTTTTATAACACTGAGATTGGCACTGGAGCTTGCACAATTTACCATTCCTGCAGCATTGCTGGCTCCTTAATGGTGAATATATCTATCTGTCCATCAAGTGTGTGCACAGAGAATATGCACAAATAAGAAGTTGCATATGGGCCCAAAATTGACACTATGGGGCCGAATTATCAAGCTCCGAATGGAACTTGATGCCCCTGTTTTCGCGTGAGCAGTTATGAAGCAGCGGACTAAAGACCCCAGATCGATAACTTGTCCGCCTGCTCTGAGGCTGAGGACATCATTCCGCCCGATCCTATACAATCGGGCTGATTGACACCCCCTGCTGAATCTGCAGGGGGCGACATTGCACAAGCAATTCACCAGAACTGCTTGTGCAATGATTAATGCCGACAGTGTATGCTGTCGGCATTCATTGATGTCTGTCGGACATGATCCGCTCAGTGGAGTTCCTGCTTTGTCCCTCCCATCATCCGTGCACTTTCGCTTTGGTATTGGTATCCCACAAGTAATGGATGATCCGTGGACTGGATACACTTAACAAGAGAAAACATAATTTATGCTTACCTGATAAATTTATTTCTCTTGTAGTGTATCCAGTCCATGGATCATCCATTACTTGTGGGATATTCTCCTTCCCAACAGGAAGTTGCAAGAGGATCACCCACAGCAGAGCTGCTATATAGCTCCTCCCCTTACTGCCATATCCAGTCATTCGACCGAAACAAGACGAGACAGGAGAAACCATAGGGTGCAGTGGTGACTGTAGTTTAATTAAAATTTAGACCTGCCTTAAAAGGACAGGGCGGGCCGACTGGATACACTACAAGAGAAATAAATTTATCAGGTAAGCATAAATTATGTTTTCTCTTGTTAAGTGTATCCAGTCCACGGATCATCCATTACTTGTGGGATACCAATACCAAAGCGAAAGTATACGGATGATGGGAGGGACAAGGCAGGAACTTAAACGGAAGGAACCACTGCCTGTAGAACCTTTCTCCCAAAAACAGCCTCCGAAGAAGCAAAAGTGTCAAATTTGTAAAATTTTGAAAAGGTGTGAAGCGAAGACCAAGTCGCAGCCTTGCAAATCTGTTCAACAGAGGCCTCATTTTTAAAGGCCCAGGTAGAAGCCACAGCTCTAGTAGAATGAGCTGTAATCCTTTCAGGGGGCTGCTGTCCAGCAGTCTCATAGGCTAAGCGTATTATGCTCCGAAGCCAAAAGGAGAGAGAGGTTGCCAAAGCTTTTTGACCTCTCCTCTGTCCAGAGTAAACGACAAACAGGGCAGATGTTTGACGAAAATCTTTAGTAGCCTATAAGTAAAACTTCAAGGCACGGACTACGTCCAGATTATGCAAAAGACGTTCCTTCTTTAAAGAAGGATAAGGACACAATGATGGAACAAAAATCTCTTGATTGATATTCCTGTTAGAAACCACCTTAGGCAAAAACCCAGGTTTGGTACGCAGAACTACCTTGTCTGAATGAAAAATCAGATAAGGAGAATCACAATGTAAGGCAGATAACTCAGAGACTCTTCGAGCCGAGGAAATAGCCATCAAAAACAGAACTTTACAAGATAAAAGTTTAATATCAATGGAATGAAGGGGTTCAAACGGAACTCCCTGAAGAACTTTAAGAACCAAGTTTAAGCTCCACGGGGGAGCAACAGTTTTAAACACAGGCTTAATCCTAACCAAAGCCTGACAAAATGCCTGGACGTCTGGAACTTCTGCCAGACGCTTGTGCAAAAGAATAGACAGAGCAGAGATCTGTCCTTTTAAAGAACTAGCTAATAAGCCTTTGTCCAAACCCTCTTGGAGAAAGGACAATATCCTAGGAATACTAACCTTACTCCATGAGTAACTCTTGGATTCACACCAATAAAGATATTTACGCCATATCTTATGGTAGATTTTCCTGGTGACAGGCTTCCGAGCCTGTATTAAGGTATCAATGACTGACTCGGAGAAGCCACGCCTTGATAGAATCAAGCGTTCAATCTCCATGCAGTCAGTCTCAGAGAAATTAGATTTGGATGATTGAAAGGACCTTGTATTAGAGTCCATGGTGGAAGAGATGACATGTCCACTAGGTCTGCATACCAGGTCCTGCGTGGCCACGCAGGCGCTATCAGAATCACCGATGCTCTCTCCTGTTTGATTTTGGCAATCAGTCGAGGGAGCAGAGGAAACGGTGCAAACACATAGGCCAGGTTGAAGAACCAAGGAGCTGCTAGAGCATCTATCAGCGTTGCTCCCGGGTCCCTGGACCTGGATCCGTAACAAGGAAGCTTGGCGTTCTGGCGAGATGCCATGAGATCCAGTTCTGGTTTGCCCCAACGAGTTGAGCAAACACCTCCGGATGGAGTTCCCACTCCCCCGGATGAAAAGTCTGACGACTTAGAAAATCCGCCTCCCAGTTCTCTACGCCTGGGATGTGGATCGCTGACAGGTGGCAAGAGTGAGACTCTGCCCAGCGAATTATCTTTGAGACTTCTAACATCGCTAGGGAACTCCTGATTCCCCCTTGATGGTTGATGTAAGCCACAGTCGTGATGTTGTCTGACTGAAATCTGATGAACCTCAGTGTTGCTAACTGAGGCCAAGCTAGAAGAGCATTGAATATTGCTCTTAACTCCAGAATATTTATTGGGAGGAGTTTCTCCTCCTGAGTCCACGATCCCTGAGCCTTCAGGGAGTTCCAGACTGCGCCCCAACCTAGAAGGCTGGCATCTGTTGTTACAATCGTCCAATATGGCCTGCGAAAGGTCATACCCTTGGACAGATGGACCTGAGAAAGCCACCAGAGAAGAGAATCTCTGGTCTCTTGATCCAGATTTAGTAGATTGGACAAATCTGAGTAATCCCCATTCCACTGACCTAGCATGCATAATTGCAGCGGTCTGAGATGCAGGCGCGCAAATGGCACTATGTCCATTGCCGCTACCATTAAGCCGATTACTTCCATGCACTGAACCACTGACGGGCGTGGAATGGAATGAAGGACACAGCAAGCATTTAGAAGTTTTGATAACCTGGACTCCGTCAGGTAAATTTTCATCTCTACAGAATCTATAAGAGTCCCTAGGAAGGAGACTCTTGTGAGTGGTGATAGAGAACTCTTTTCCACGTTCACTTTCCACCCATGCAACCTCAGAAATGCCAGAACTATCTCTGTATGAGACTTGGCAATTTGAAAGCTTGACGCCTGTATCAGGATGTCATCTAGATACGGAGCCACCGCTATGCCTCGCAGTCTTAGAACCGCCAGAAGTGAGCCCAGAACCTTTGTAAAAATTCTCGGGACAGTGGCCAACCCGAAGGGAAGAGCTACAAATTGGTAATGCCTGTCTAGAAAGGCAAGCCTTAGGAACCGATGATGATCTTTGTGAATCGGTATGTGAAGGTAGGCATCCTTTAAGTCCACTGTGGTCATGTACTGACCCTCTTGGATCATGGGTAGGATGGTCCGAATAGTTTCCATTTTGAATGATGGAACTCTGAGGAATTTGTTTAAGATCTTTAGATCCGAGATTGGTCTGAAGGTTCCCTCTTTCTTGGGAACCACAAACAGATTTGAATAAAATCCCAGTCCTTGTTCCGTCCGCGGAACTGGATGGATCACTCCCATTACTAGGAGGTCTTGCACACAGCTTAGGAATGCCTCTTTCTTTATCTGGTTTGCTGATAACCTTGAAAGATGAAATCTCCCTTGTGGAGGAGAAGCTTTGAAGTCCAGAAGATATCCCTGAGATATGATCTCCAACGCCCAGGGATCCTGAACATCTCTTGCCCACGCCTGGGCGAAGAGAGAAAGTCTGCCCCCCACTAGATCCATTTCCGGATAGGGGGCCATTCCTTCATGCTGTCTTGGGGGCAGCAGCAGGCTTTCTGGCCTGCTTGCCCTTGTTCCAGGACTGGTTAGGTTTCCAGGCCTGTCTGGAATGAGCAACAGTTCCCTCTTGTTTTGAAGCGGAGGAAGTTGATGCTGCTCCTGGCTTGAAATTTCGAAAGGCATGAAAATTAGACTGTTTGGCCTTTGATTTGGCCCTGTCCTGAGGAAGGGTATGACCCTTGCCTCCAGTAATGTCAGCAATAATTTCCTTCAAGCCAGGCCCAAATAAGGTCTGCCCCTTGAAAGGAATGTTGAGTAATTTAGACTTTGAAGTCACGTCAGCTGACCAGGATTGAAGCCATAGCGCCCTACTCGCCTGGATGGCGAATCCGGAATTCTTAGCCGTTAGTTTAGTCAAATGAACAATGGCATCAGAAACAAATGAGTTAGCTAGCTTAAGCGTTCTAAGCTTGTCAATAATTTCATTCAATGGAGCTGTCTGGATGGCCTCTTCCAGGGCCTCAAACCAGAATGCCGCCGCAGCAGTGACAGGCGCAATGCATGCAAGGGGCTGTAAAATAAAACCTTGTTGAATAAACATTTTCTTAAGGTAACCCTCCAATTTTTTATCCATTGGATCTGAAAAAGCACAACTGTCCTCAACCGGGATAGTGGTACGCTTTGCTAAAGTAGAAACTGCTCCCTCCACCTTAGGGACCGTCTGCCATAAGTCCCGTGTAGTGGCGTCTATTGGAAACATTTTTCTAAATATAGGAGGTGGGGAAAAGGGCACACCGAGTCTATCCCACTCCTTGCTAATAATTTCTGTAAGCCTTTTAGGTATAGGAAAAATGTCAGTACACACCGGCACCGCATAGTATCTATCCAGCCTACACAATTTCTCTGGAATTGCAACTGTGTTACAGTCATTCAGAGCAGTTAATACCTCCCCAAGCAATACACGGAGGTTCTCAAGCTTAAATTTAAAATTAGAAATCTCTGAATCAGGTTTCCCAGAGTCAGAGATGTCACCCACAAACTGAAGCTCTCCGTCCTCATGTTCTGCATACTGTGACGCAGTATCAGACATGGCTCTAACAGCATTTGCGCGCTCTGTATCTCTCCTAACCCCAGAGCTATCGCGCTTGCCTCTTAATTCAGGCAATCTAGATAATACCTCTGACAGGGTATTATTCATGATTGCAGCCATGTCCTGCAAGGTAATCGCTATGGGCGTCCCTGATGTAATTGGCGCCATATTAGCTTGCGTCCCCTGAGCGGGAGGCGAAGGGTCTGACACGTGGGGAGAGTTAGTCGGCATAACTTCCCCCTCGACAGAACCCTCTGGTGATAATTCTTTTATAGATAAAGACTGATCTTTACTGTTTAAGGTGAAATCAATACATTTAGTACACATTCTCCTATGGGGCTCCACCATGGCTTTCAAACATAATGAACAACTAGGTTCCTCTGTGTCAGACATGTTTAAACAGACTAGCAATGAGACTACCAAGCTTGGAAAACTCTTTAAAACAAGTTTACAAGCAAAATAAAAAACGTTACTGCGCCTTTAAGAAACACAAATTTTCCCAAATTTTGAAATAACAGTGAAAAAATGCAGTTACACTAACAAAATTTTTACAGTGAATGTAATAAGTTAGCAGAGCATTGCACCCACTTGCAAATGGATGATTAACCCCTTAATACCAAAAACGGAATAACAAATGACAAAAACGTTTTTTAAACAGTCACAACAACTGCCACAGCTCTACTGTGGCTTTTTACCTCCCTCAATACAACTTTTGAAGCCTTTTGAGCCCTTCAGAGAAGTCCTGGATCATGCAGGAAGAAGCTGGATGTCTGTGTCTGTAATTTTTGCTGTGCAAAAAAACGTCAAAATAGGCCCCTCCCACTCATATTACAACAGTAGGAAGCCTCAGGGAACTGTTTCTAGGCAAAATTCAAGCCAGCCATGTGGAAAAAACTAGGCCCCAATAAGTTTTATCACCAAACATATATAAAAAACGATTAAACATGCCAGCAAACGTTTTAAAATACACTTTTATAAGAGTATGTATCTCTATTAATAAGCCTGATACCAGTCGCTATCACTGCATTTAAGGCTTTACTTACATTATTTTGGTATCAGCAGCATTTTCTAGCAAATTCCATCCCTAGAAAAATATTTTAACTGCACATACCTTATTACAGGAAAACCTGCACGCTATCCCCCCTCTGAAGTTACCTCACTCCTCAGAATATGTGAGAACAGCAAAGGATCTTAGTTACTTCTGCTAAGATCATAGAAAACGCAGGCAGATTCTTCTTCTAAATACTGCCTGAGATAAACAGTACACTCCGGTACCATTTAAAAATAACAAACTTTTGATTGAAGAAATAAACTAAGTATAAAACACCACAGTCCTCTTACGACCTCCATCTTAGTTGAGAGTTGCAAGAGAATGACTGGATATGGCAGTGAGGGGAGGAGCTATTTAGCAGCTCTGCTGTGGTTGATCCTCTTGCAACTTCCTGTTGGGAAGGAGAATATTCCACAAGTAATGGATGATCCGTGGACTGGATACACTTAACAAGAGAAATGTAACTCTTGATACTTTATCTAAAAACATGTGATCTAAAAAAATAACTATTTAAGGTTCCATTGATTTTATGTTGAAAAAACAATATATATATATAAAAAAAAAAAAAAAATGCAGTTTTCAAAAAATATTCAACCCCTTTGCTCTATAAGCACCATGTTTACACAGCTGAAAAAATGTCACAAAGGCTAAACAATTGTCTAACAATTGTCCTCTACCTGCAAGAGGTTAAAGTAAGAAATATTTTTCTCTGGATAAAGATTGTTGGTCAGGCTGCAGATCTGAGGGAAAGCTGTGACAATGAAGAGCGTTCTACAACAGTAAGTTTTACAGTATTTGTACCTCATCAGTTAGGAATAGGGGACAAAGTAATATCAAGGTGCTTGGGCATTCAAGCTAGCACTGTTGAATCAATTATCTGGAAGGGGAAACTATGGGCTCCATTTATCAAGCTGCATATGTAGTTCGGAGGCCCTTTGCTGCAGGCTCACATGAGCAAACCTGCAGCCGATAGTTCAGAAGAAGCGGTAATCAAACTTCTCAACCTCTAGGCCAAAGTAAGCATAACTAAGCCATAAATCATTTTAAAATAGTTAATGGCCCTTGTATTTTAGGACTAGGTGACTAGGTGTGGTTGACTGTTCCCAACAGTCTTAAATGTTTCCTCTATATGCTATTTAATGATCAGTTGTATAAAAGAGTTTTGTACCAGAAACAAAGATACAAACGTGTTGCACAAAGCAATGCCCATCATGTATAGGCTGACCATATAGTTATGATTTATCTGGAGTTAGAATATGTAAGAATATATAACCAACCTGCCTCCATCTTGTCTGTACTTCTCCATTTTGTAACTATTCAGCATTTCTAAACTAACACTGAACTATTGTTTTTCTCAAACTTATTATGATGTTGTTATTCTCAAGCTTAGTCTGCTGACATCTGTTCTTGTGGAATAACATTTTTATCTATTTGTTAACCATAACTACGCACCTGCTAGTGTCAACATGGTCTCACCCCATTTCTTTCTTATCTTATACCAAGGACAAATTTTACATAATCAATCTTATGTCTAAAGTTCTGCAACTTTCCACCGGATATGTTGCAATAAAGGGGCGTGTATCAAGACCCTATGGGGCCGATTTATCAAAGCATCAATTGGCCCCAATGCATCTGCTTCCGTGCGAGCCTTCAGGAACCCCAGAAACAGGAGTTAAGAAGCAGTGGTCTTAAGACCGCTGTTACTTAATTCGTCCACCACCTCTGAAGCGGCGGACAGCAATCAGCCCAATCGGATACGATCGGGTTGATTGACACCCCCTGCTAGCTGCCGAATGGCTTCAAATCTGCAGGGGGCGGTATTGCACCAGCATTTCACGAGAAATGCTTGTGCAATGCTAAATGCCGACAGCATATGCTGTCGGCATTTATCTATGTGTGGTGGACAATGATAATTCAGGCCCTCTGTGTCAATTTACAATGTATGTGATGTATACTATATAACCGCATTGTGGGCGATCAATAAACTGAACAGTTGTTTTACTTCGTTGTTGTGTGGTCTGACTTCTGCTCTCCGAGATCTCGTACAGGTGCAATGCTCTGCTCCAGCTGAAGTTCAGAATGCTTATTGGTGATAAGGTGTATCCAGCCCTAAAAAGAACTCCTAACTGAATAGTTAGATTAAACTAACATTTAAATGTTATGCATCTAGTTACAGCTGTTAGGCCTACACGATTATGGGCTAGATTACGAGTGGTGCGCTACCAGTTACGCGCAAACGAAAAAGGGTTTATCACGGGTGTTTGCGCGCATCGGGTTTAGTGCTCATATTACAAGTTGAAAATAAACGCAAATGTGTGAGCGCAATCATGCTTTAGACTAGAATAATTACAGCGTCCTCAGAGTTCTTGTAAACAGTTTCATGAAACAAAAAAGTGTCCCAAAACACATCAAAAATACATTACAAATTACAGTTACACTCATAATAACACTATCTAATAAAAGTTATTTTAGAAAAATATAGCACAAAAAGTTAGGAGGGCTCAAAGCCAAAAAATAAGCTGCAAAGGGCTTTAACATAGAGATACATACATATACATGTACATGTCTAAATATGCATATGTGTGTGTAAATATGTATTTATATGTGTATAATATGTATTTACATCTTCTTTAATAGAGTGGAGAGTGACCTTATTGCCCTTAAAGACAGCACCGTTCCTACTAGACAAAATATAAACGTTGAGGAGAGGATGGCATTGAAACAGTTGCAAGATGATAAAGATATTGTCATCAAGGATGCGGATAAAGGGGGTACAATAGTAGTCCAGGATAGGGAGGTCTATATTAATGAAGCATTAAGACAATTATGCAATGAAAGGAACTATGCCATATTGCCAAGGGACCCGACTGAAACCTATAAGAGGGAGTTACGTGACCTATTGGATGATGGGATGGAACAGGGGTGCATAGATACCAAGACTGTGGAGTTTCTGATGGTAGATAATCCAAGAATACCCCTGTTCCATCACTTACCTAAGGTCCATAAGTCACTCAAAGATGTACAGGGTAGTCCCATAGTAAGTGGCATAGGGTCCCTTTTAGAACACCTCTCCCATTGGTTAGACACTATATTTCAACCATTTGTAAAATCACTTCCATCATATATTAAGGAAACAAAGCATGTTCTTGGTTTTATGGAAACACAGAAGTGGGACCAGGACTACCATTGGATAACAGTGGACGCTGTGTCCTTATACTCCTCTATCCCTCATGGGGAAGGCCTACGGGCTATAATATTCTTTCTTAGGAATTATTCGGAATATTCTAGGGAATTTCAGGATTTTGTACTAAGGGTGACCAGATATCTTTTGACCCATAATTTCTTCCAGTTCCAAGATGTTTTCTACCTCCAGAGATGTGGAACAGCGATGGGGGCCAAGTTTGCCCCCTCTTACGGCAACCTATTTTTAGGTTGGTGAGAGTTTTTCCACATCTTTGGAGATAGAAACATCTACAAGGATCGAATCGTCATGTATGGGAGATACATAGACGATCTCCTGTTTATCTGGAAGGGAGATCCCACTGACATCAAAAGCTTTGTTGAAAGCCTAAATGACAATGATGTGGGCATGAGTTTTACTCATGAATACAGTTCCATTTCGATTAACTATCTTGATTTGGTACTGATGGGTACAAGGGACAACAAGGTCAGCACCAGAGTATATAGAAAGCCCATTAGCGGTAACAAACTACTGCATGGTAGGAGCTGCCATCCTAGGCATACGGCAGCAGCTGTAGCCAAAGGCGAATTTATTCGCCTGAAAAGGAATTGCTCTAAAGATGGGGATTACCATCAGGAGGTAGCTGCCCTAGAGTGAAGACTGAAAGAGAGAGGCTATTCCTGTAAAATAATCAGAAAAGCTCGAATGCAGGTAGAACCTATGCCTAGAAAAAACTTTCTCAGAGAAAGACAGAAACGGAAAGAAGACTTTAAAGGTGTGACTTTTGTCACTAGTTATAGTGCCCAGTTCCCAGAGATTGTAAATATTATACGTAAACATTTCCCCATTTTGGCCGCTGACGAAAAACTGATTAACGTGGTCAAGAAAGGCATAAGATGCAGTTCAAGGAAGTGTCCCACTTTGGGGTCACTATTATCACCTACAGAATTAAAATCACAAACTAAAATACAAAGTACTTGGATGACCAGCAGAGGGATGTATTAATGCGGTCACAAGAAATGTAAACCATGCGAGTACCTAGACAAGATGAAAATATTTAAATCTCAAGTGACAGGAGAGGTTTTTGAGATTAAAACATGTATGAATTGCACAACTTCAAGTGTAATATACAAGTTTGTAAAGTCCAATACATAGGTCTCACCTCCAGGGATATTAAAACACGGATACGTGAACACATATCTACCCTCACGAGAGGCAAATCACAAACACCCCTAGTACGACACTTTACAGAAAATCACAATGGTGATATTGGCTCACTTAAATGGTGTGCTATTGAGGAAGTAAAGGTTCCCAAAAGGGGAGGAGATTTAGATAAACTTCTGGCAAAAAGGAAATGTTCTGGATTTTGAGACTCAGAACTAGGATTCCAGAGGGTCTCAACTCCAGATACGACATAATAAACTATTGGGAGTAGAATAACCTCCCCCCCTCTTTCATATCCTATAAGGGTATGAGGACAAGGCTACAAGGCACTTTTTAGTGCATTTGGGCATGTACTTAAGAGGGTCTGAAAAATGAACAAATTAAATGTTAAATTTCTTAAATAAATCCCCTTAACCTTAGATGATTACAAATGGAACATGTATTGTTTTCTGACAATATACAAAATAGAAATCCTTCATCAAATAGTTTCTAATACTAGTCAATATTGTAAATAGGTATGTCTACTGTCTTTTGATAATAAATGAAATTGATTAGTCATCTTTTCTAAAATAATCTCTAAACAAGGTATAAGAGGTGAATTATCAGCTGGGTTACACATAGGTATGGATTTAATCCCTTCCTATTAGGAAATTGTAATAGGGATTTAGAAATAGGGTTAATCCAACAGTCATTAAAAATCCTTTCCAAGTGACTTACATTTTGGATTTACATTTCTGACATATATGACTGTTAACTTGTATATAAAGTGTGAACTGCAAGAACATAACTGTGAGTGTAAGCCCTTTTTGTTAAGTAGCAACATCATACTACTAAGCCCATATGAGGAAATGGGGTTAGCTGAAAGGGTTAAGTTTCTGTTGGAGTCATTCCTTGAGTGCCCATTATTAGAAGGTGGAGTTAGTGCATTTATTTTTAACCTATTAGCATACATTTAGGTGTTTTTAAGGACCTGTAGGATACACACACACCAGGCTATGATTACGGCAATCTGCCGAAACGCGTAAGCCTGTGTGCTGCGCTCTCCCCTTACATTTGTGGCAAGCTGTCACTGTTCTTTGTTATGCAATTTTTAAATCTTTTTTAATAAAGTATCCAGTTTTTACAAGGAGTGTGGTATTGTATCTCTTTTTTCTTGTTTACAGACATATATACATATAAACACATAAATACATATGTACACATATGTAGACATATATACATATAAGTGCATTGGAGCCCTTCTCTGACAAGTAGATGAAAACATGTATCATATTTATGCAATATTTAATAAAGTGTTATACTGTGTATTTACTGTAAATATTCCACATTCCAATGTTCTGCACATAAATGTATATTTACGCATATATATATATATATATATATATATAATACCAAAATCCAATCAGATATATATAGAAATATGTATTTATGTATAAATAGAACATATTCTTCTATGTGAACATTGTAATGTGAAATATTCATATTTTCATGTCGGGTAGCGCACTTGTGAATATACAATTGGGTTTACAGTGAGTAGGGTGTTAGGGTGCAGGAATAGGTTAACATGCGCATGTACTTTTAGCTTGTAATGCGAGCGCTACCTGATGCGTGCAAAAACCTTACTTGTACAGCTCCACTCGTAACCTGGCCCTATGTAGGTGTGAGAAGATTTACTATAAAAGGTTTTTTGCTCATAAAGATATATTGATATTTATATATTTATATATATATTATCGTATTGATCTCTTGATATTGTCCTATCATGATTTCTTGATATTTCTCAAAATTGTTGGTACCAGTCACCAGCTGTCGGGTCCCATGCTAATATACTTGGTGCAAGATTTATTCATTTTATTTTATCAAATTCTTCTCTACTAAGCTTAGGACCTATTTTTTTTTTAATCCCTCAAACATGCTGTGCTTCCATTCGTTGCTTTTTTCCCTTCATACACTTATCCTATTTTAACAACATCACTGCATCTCAAATAACTAAATTCACAAAACGGTGATTAGAGTTCAGATGTGATGAGCAATAGTGTTGTTGCAATATTCTATGAAAGTTAAAAAAATTATGAAAATAGGATATAAATCAGTCTCTATCTATCTATCTATCTATCTATCTATATCTATCTATCTATCTATCTATCTATCTATCTATCTATCTACTGTATATATCTATTTATCTATCTGTCTGCCATCTATTTATCTATCCATCCATCTATTTCTCTCTCTCTCTCTATCTCTCTTTCTATTTATCTATCTCTCTATCTATCTAGGATTCTGTGCTTCTATAGGCAACTCTAATATAGACTCTAGGCAACTCTAATATAGAAACATAATTATATATACTTTAACAAACTCAATATTTTGCCATTGTAAATCAAACCAAGGTGAGAAGTCACTGAATATCAATAATATTCCATCAACCCATATTGTATATCGATTTTTTATTAATTGTTAACTTTTACACTCATTATTTACTTTTCTTATTGACTTTGAAATTCATGTGCGTTACAGAAGCTATTACCTAAATTACTGTGCTGTCACATTGGAAATACTAAAGTTTTTATTGTACAAAGCCATTCCTTGTTCTGTAAATTTCAATTAATATCTAAAATTCTTTACATCACAGTCAAATTATTAACTGGATTAGTGTCTGATTGTACAAACAATGTATGTTCACCATTCTATTGAAAGACAACCTATTATTTATAATTAGTCCATCTTCATTTGTAATCTTCTCATTTTAGAGATGCTCAGCTAAGCTTGTTTGTGATAGTTGCAGCCAAGGGGCTACTAATCTCTTTACCCTGCATATTTTCCTTAATCAAAGTTAATACAATTTAAGCACAGCCAGGTACATTTACTTTCCAATCTTTCCTGATGAAGGACCTTAGTGGGATACCATTGCTGATGAAGGACTATAGTTGGATACCACTGCTGATAAACAACCATAGTTGCATACTATTGCTGATGAAGGACCTTAGTTGGATACCATTGCTGATGAAGGACCATAGTTGGATACCATTGCTGATAAAGGACCACAGTTGGTTACCATTCTTGATGAGGGAAATGGCTGAATACCACTGCTGATGAAGAACAATAGTTGGATACCATTTCTCATAGTTGGATACCATTGCTCATGAAGGATAATAGTTGGATACTATTGCTGATGAAAGCCAATTGTTGGATACCATTGCTCATGAAGGATAATAGTTGGATATCATTGCTGATGAAGAACAATAGTTGGATACCATTGCTGATGAAGGACAAAAGTTGGATACCATTGCTCATGAAGGACAATAGTTGTATCTTATTGCTCTTGAAGGACAATAAGTGGATACAATTACTGATGAGGTACCATAGTTGGAGTCCATTGCTGATAAAATGACCATCGTTGGATACCATTGCTCATGAAGGACAATAGTTGTATCTTATTGCTCATGAAGGACAATAAGTGGATACTATTACTGATGAGGTACCATAGTTGGAGTCCATTGCTTATAAAATGGCCATTGTTACACCAAAAGCTGTAATTCTCAATTTATCATGTTATAACAACTAAAAAAGGAAAAAGCCATAAACAATTTTGGAGCAATGTTATACAAAGATACAAAAGCAAACTATAGTAATAAACTGGTATATGGTACCAATTCTGCTATCTTATCTGACATAGCAGAATTGGGACAGTGTGGGACCTCACTGAGATTAGCTCACAATCTGGTATTGCAAGTTCGTTGTATAACCAGAAAATGTTTAGCAAGGCCGACATCCCTTTAGCTCGCTCTATCAATGGGTAGCACAGCCACGCTAATTATCACTCATATTACAACTTGTGACTTATGTGTTGCGCTCAAACACAAAACATATTATTGCTAAAAAATAGCTCAACTTGAGTCCTGAATAAAAGTGTTAGGGCTAGAATAAAAGTATATAAAAACATGTGTGAAACACATTAAAGTATTTTACATACTAAATACAAAATATATGTTTAATATTGAAATAAATGTACAAAAAAGTGTTTTAACCCCTTAGCGACCATGATTTACCCTATTAGACCCTCCCTCCTGCAGGCTTGAATAAAAGTCACCCCCATAGAAAGGTACGTCGCTGGTCATTAAAGGGATAGTAACATCAAAATTAAACTTTCATGATTCAGATAGATTTACTCCTATTATCAAATTTTCTTCGTTCTCTTGGTATCTTTATTTTAAAAAGCTGGATGTAAGGTTAGAGGCCGGCCCATTTTTGGTTCAGCACCTGGATAGTGCTTCCTGATTGGTGTCTAAATGTAGCCATCTAATCAGCAAGTGCTACCATGGGGTGGCTCCTAAACGTACTTTCCAGCTTTTTAAAATAAATATACCAAGATAATGAAGAAAAATTGATAATAGGAGTAAATAAGAAAGTTGCTTAAAATTGAATGCTCTATTTGAATCAAGAAAGTTTATTTTTGACTAGACTATTCCTTTAAGAGGTTAAAGGCATATGGTATATGTCAAGGTGTTTGACAGGGAAGGGCTCAAATGTGTATATAGAAAAGCTATTGATTTAACTCAAGCTGTAGTTTTGCACTACACTAATTTAGCCCTATGTCTTTCTTAGCGCATCAATTTTATTAATCATGCAAGTTTGGTTTTTAAGTGACGAATGCTAATAATTATTATATAATCTTCTTAGTTTAAAGCATTACTATTTTTATTAGTTTACTGAAATCAATTTTTGGTGTTTTAGGTATTTAGAAATGATTAGCAAGTACAGATCAAGCACATCAAATTAAAAATGTTTCAAAAGTACCACTCTAACATTTTTTTATTATAGTTTTTTATTTATTTTTCATTAAAATTCCCAATCTCAGTATATTTTGGTTTAATTTTCTTAAATATAAATAAAATGTCTGATCTATTTCTAATAGAATATGAAATATTTTGTAAGAATCCTCTATTCTATTCATTTAAGGAAACAATATGGAAAGGATATAAGTCAACTTAAAGGGAAACTGAACCCAAATTTTTCAGATAGAGCTTGCAATTTTAAGCAACTTTCTAATTTACTCCTATTATCAAATTTTCTTCATTCTCTTGGTATCCTTATTTGAAATGCAAGAATGTAAGTTTAGATGCCGGCCCATTTTTGGTGAACACACTGTGTTGTTCTTGCTGATTCACCCACCAATAAACAAGTGCTTTCCATGGTCCTGAACCAAAAACATAGCTTAGATGCCTTATTTTTCGAATAAAGAAAGCAAGAGAACGAAGAAAAATTGATAATAGGAGTAAATTATAAAGTTGCTTAAATTTGCATGCTCTATCTGAATCATGAAAGAAAAAAATTGGGTTCAGTGTCCCTTTAATTTATACAGCAAATTATATGCACATGAATGATACAAATTTAGCAAGGTAGCAAGTCAGCAATATATAAATAATACATAGAACATAAGTTACTTAATATATGAGGTTTAAAAACCACAGAAGTCCATCGAGTTCAACCTATACAAATCTTAATTTATCTACAATAAAAGCTCCAGATGATCTTAAATTAATCCAAAATATTAAAAGACATAAATCTGAATCTGTCAAAGTAGCAGGAATTACTAAATAATATATAAGCATTATAGAAATGTTGAAACAATGCTGGAATATTTCCAAACTTCATACTTTTTCTATCACTGTTATGGTTTAATCATCAAAAGAACAAAACAAATGAAAGCATGCCTCAGGTTGATTGATAACTACTGCATGGAAATGTTATGAAAATGATATTCAAGGATTTTGAAAACCTGCAGACATTAATTGAATTTTATGGAAATAGTCGGAATTTATTTGAATACAGCAATATGAGAAGCTCTATTTAAATTCAAAAGATTTGCATAGGAAATCTTTGAAAGATTAATAGCATTGTATAAAACAGCCCGATGGCTATGGAATACCAGAAACTATAAAAACTTACTGTCAACTTTCAAAGCATAAAGTAAATCCTTTTTTTTTTTTGTTTTTGTTTTAATACTTTGGGGGGAAAAAATATAATTATGTGTTTGTAATGTATCTGGCAGTTTTTGGAGGACACAAAATCTGATTTTATATGCACAATATGTAACATTGATTAATAAAAAAACAAAGACTATTGCAAGATTCTATTTTTTATCTTACTGTAAAAAATAATTATGCTATTTAAAGGGACACTGAACTCAATTTTTTTCTTTCATGATTCAGATAGAGCATGCACTTTTAAGCAACTTTCTAATTTACTTCTATTATCAATTATTCTTCCTTCTCTTGCTATCTTTATTTGAAAAAGAAGGCATCTAAGCTAAGGAGCCAGCAAATGTTTGGTTTCAGAACCATGGACAGCACTGGTTTATTGGTGCTATCCAATCAGCAAGGACAACCCAGGTTGTTCACCAAAAATGGGCCGGCATCTAAACTTACATTCTTGCTTTTCAAATAAACATACCAAGAGAATGAAGAAAAAATGATAATAGGAGTAAATTGGAAAGTTGCTTAAAATTGCATGCTCTATCTGAATCACAAAATAAAAAAATTGGGTACAGTGTCCCTTTAAGGTTATCTATGTTGTCAATATTATGAAACAATTATTGCCTGACAATATTTGTTTCCATTTTGAATTATCAATCGTGGGATTAAGAAGATATATACTATATATGTATGTACGTGTATGTATATATATATATATATATATATATATATATATATATTTGTGTGTGTGTGTGTATGTGTGTGTGTGTATATATATATATATATATATATATATTTATACACACACATATATATTTTGAAACAAATATGCATCTTCATTCTGTATTTTATTTACATTTTTATGTGTAAAATTAACTGACAACCACAAAAAAAGAGCAAATTACATTTTGAGTAACATTAATCTCTAGGATCCCCAATGTAATTATTAGTTATGATCTAGAGATATGATATTTATACCTGTTACAGGCTTGCCAGGTCTGTGTGCATCAATGTGCATACCTGGTGATGTCACAGAAAGGACTGTAATATACATATTGGTTCCGCTGATTTCATTTATATCTGAGTCTTAAAGGGACACTTTACTATAAAAATTGTTTCCTCTTAATGTGTTCTAAATTACTGCAGAGTATTAAATGTATGGGGACATTTTCCTTTAAGATTATTTTTGTGTTTTAATAGCTGATTTTGCTCATAAACACATCACCTGTTGTTCTCAAAGATGTGCACATATGAATGGGCTGAGCCTGCTGATAAAGCAGACTGCGAATTTTATCTATGTTTAAACACACAGTATAAACAGTTAGGTGATGAAATGCTAATTATGACTGGGGCGGAATTACAATTAGCACCACTAGCTATTTGAAGTAAAAACATATATTTCCCCCTCCTTGGAGATTTATTAATGCTGCTGTCTCTTGTTTACATATATTTTCTAAAAAGAATATGTTGTTTGTTATTCATAGCTTCAGTGTAAGTGGCTGTTTCTACAAGCAAAATAGCTATTCCAAATAACAAAATAAAGGCAAAGGATGAGTTCGCAAACAATTAAATACACTCCAGCAAGTAGAATGGAATATTCTTTCCAAATATTGCAGACTATTTTTGAGAATAAGATGAACCAATAGCTTAAAATCTAAATATTTGTTATTAGTAAATGTTGTGTAAACAATATGTATAGTTTCTAATCTTATACATTATTAACCTTAAGGCAATATTATACATATAGCAGATAAGGTATCATAAATTAATAATATAATATTTATTTATTTTACTGTTGATAAATATAACCTGTTTGATTATGTAAATAGATACTGAATTGCTTATTTATTTATTTTTCATTAACATTTTAGGGCTTTTTGGGCCACAACTTCATGAAGTGTAGATTTCTGAGCCTGGGTGACCACAGAGAAAAATATGTACGCAGTCCAATGTTTCATGTTTTTTTCTGATCTGGAGAACAGAGCTCAAATAGTGTGTCACATTGTCTCCTAGTGTGACTTGGCAGCTTTGCTGTAATAAACTCCTATTTTTGCCATTAAGAATCAGAAAGGATAATTGTAGCTGAATTCTAGTAACTTATTTTCTACACCACAAAAAAAAACACATCCACAACAATGAAAATCCTAATATCACAGCACCAGGTTCTGTAATTGTGCAACTAATCTACATATTAATACATGAAAATGTAAAATATAGACTATTCTTTTTTTAAAAAAAAAACAATTGAAAAACAAATATCTGTCTTTATTGCTGGTTTCATTAGTTCTGTTTGTTACCATCATGTTTTGTAAAATACAAATGTAGAGGGTTTTCTTTGTTTCCACATCTTTTTCATTCAAATGAATGCTAGTTACCATATGAAAAATAAGAAAATGTTCTTGAATACTTTTTATGTTTAGAAATTCTTATGCATGTTACAATGAATCAATAGTGCACTAAATATTTACATTTCAGAACAGAGTCATTTAAACCATTTATATAAACATATTCCATATCTGAATGTATTCTACAAATTATTAAATAGCTTTAGTCTAACACCTGCAACTCTGTATTATGTTCTGAAGATTTACATAAATATATACAAATGTTAGCAGGTCCTTTATGTGCAAGAGGGTTTTCTTTTTTACATACCTCACTCATGTTTGCTTTGAGATGGTAGTTCTCAGGTCTCCACTTCCTATGCACTGAGGGATGTAAAGACACGGCTCTTTCTAATGAACTAAGCTTTTCTCTTAAAAGGGGCTACCCTGTCACATCACAGTTCCAGCAAACCAATAAGATTTCTTCACATTACAACTGCTTTGGTATTTGTAAGGTTGTATCCAAGAGCAGGTAGAGACACCTACTGGCTGAATAGTGAATAACATTCAATTTAAAAAAATAAAAATAAACATCTGAAACATTATGAAAGAACCATCAGTGTTTCCCAAAAATTTAACAAGGAACTCAAGTTAACTGGGTTTAACTATCAAACAAGGACAGATTTATATTTTGATGTCTTTAACCTGTCTTCATAACACTGAATAATTAATCTTGAATATATACACATAAGGAAGTGATTTTGTTGATATTATTATTATTATTATTATTATTATTAATAATAATAATAATAATAGTGAGTACACATAATAAGATACCACTTCTATTCATTTGCCCAATAGAGCAACAATGTAGTGCTTGAAAGCAATTATATTTGAATAAATTAAACATTTTTAACAAAGTGATCTACAAAATTGAGAATATTTAATAAAGAGTTATTTTTACTGCTTTAGTAATAGGGTCCTTTGTATTAAAGGCCAGACAGGCAAGTTCCCCTTGGAAACCTTGTACACCGGGTAATGTGGTGGGTAGGCATCATCTGCTGCCTGCATTAAAAATAAAATGAAACCTTAAATGTTTCTCTCATGATTCAGACAGAGAATGCAATTTTAAACATTTTTTTCTAATTTATTTTTATTGTTAAATTTTCTTCATACTCTTGGCAGCAGTTTTGCAATAATGTTATCCATTTACAAGAGCACTTGATGCTACAGAAGGCTACCTAGGTATCTCTTCTGCAAAGAATACCATGCAAACAAAACAAATTTGATAATAGAGGTAAATTGAAACGTTTTTTTTTCCCTGCAGGGTCTCTCCCTCTCGCAAACCCCACTGTAGGTTTCCCAACCTGGAGAGGTCTAATTGCATTGCCCCTTCCCCTCTTCTTTGTGACCAAATTACAGAGCTTAGATCTCATCTTCGAGACATGGAACTTCGCCGGATGCAGCAGAATTTATTGAGGCTTAGGCAATAAAGATGTGCAGCCCAAAAATGTTTGGTTTGTCGGAAATTTTCATAACAAATATTTTGGAAAATGTGTTTCCCCGAATATTTTTTGGCTTCATTATTAGGCATTCATCTAGTTTAAAACTAAACGAATATAGAATTTTAGTTTAACATTTACATTTGTTTTTGTTAAACTAATGTAAATGTTTAAAAAGAAAAAGGGGAAAAAATTGATAAGTACCTAAAGTACTTACCTATTTTAGGTTAGTGCAAGTCCTGGGAGCCAAGAGCACTAAGCCTCCAGTTAGAGCAGGCCAGGCTATAGAGTGAAGAGGAAGGTCTTAGCATGCTCTCTTTAGGTAAGTATTTTAGCATTTTTTTAGAAAATTTAGGAATTCGGCAATATTCTTTCGCTTTCATCATTTTTCTACGTGCATTCTTTTGTATATTCCTTTTCGTCAAAACAAAACAAACATCCTTTTTTAGAATGAAAATGCTTTTATTCCAAAATTAATGCATATTCCTATTAGGCAATCTATTTACTGTAAAGGGAATACGGCCAACACCATGCTGGCAAATAAATTTATGTGACGGACCAGGGCCGATAGAATTCATCTACTCAAAGAGACAAATTTTTTATTTCATGATTTAGAAAAAGCATGCAATTTTAAACAACTTTCAAATTTACTCCTATTATCTAATTTGCTTCATGCTCTTAATATCCTTTGTTGAAAAGCATATATAAATAGGCTAAGTAGCTGCTGATTGGTGGCTGCACATAAATTGTGTTATTGGCTCACCCATGTGCATTGCTACTTCTTCAACAAAGGATATCTAAGAATGAAGCAAATTAGATAATAGAAGTCAATTGGAATGTTGTTTAAAATTGTATTCTTTATCTGAATCATGAAACAAAAATTTCAGGTTTTATGACCCTTTAAGAAAAATGAACAGAACCTGCAAAGCCCAAAACTTATAGGTGAGAGATTTGCCTATTATCTCTTGCAGCTGCTCCTATGAAAGATATTCAGGCGTTTCTTTGATCACTCAAATTGCCACCACGAATAAAGAACAAAGATAATCTTTTACTTTGCCCTTAAATGTTAATGAAATGATGTCTGTTTTTAAGAAACTTCAATGAAACAAAGATTTCATACTTATTATTGAGTGTTTCATAACGCCAATGAGAAAGGCTCCTTTGACAGTGACTTTTTAGAAGCCTCCATAATAATCAATCCCCAAGCATGGCAAGGTCCCCCTCCTTATGTGAGAGTAATCAGCCCATCTCATTAAAGCTAAAATGTTAGCCCCTTTATTGCTGTCTATTGTTAATTTGGATCTAGTAGGCTTTATTTATAATACGGAGGGTCTGGACAAAACTATAAGTCTACTTAATATCTTCCTTGAATCTTCTTGGTTGAGTAAGCCTGTATGTGGGAGGTTTTAACAGCTTTTGGGTTCCCTTAGGAATGGAGGATGACGCTCATGGCCTTATATGCGGCCCCTGCAAGGATGAAAGGGTTGGGGTTTTTCCTCTCTGAAAGTCTCAGTGTCCAACGGCACCAGGCAGGGCTGATGGCTGGGGCTGGAGCTTTTTGAATTAGTCAATGAGCCACTTGCAGAACATATCTGAGCAAGTCAAGTTATTGACGGCATCACTCTTTTCGGTACCGCTCTAAAGATTGCATTTGCGGATCATATTACTGTTTTCTCAAGTAGGCCGTTGACTGTCTTCCCCTTTTTGTTTAAAATATTATCCTACTTCGGGGGACCTATCTTTTTATAAATTGAACTACACAAAAATGGAATATTTAATGTGGGGCTTCCCACAAATTATGCTAACTCCTTTACTGAGAGAGTCCCATTTAAATGGTCCACACACTCTCCTAAACATCTTGGTATTGCCATATCTAATGATGCTTCTAGGATGGTCCAAGACAATTATATCCCCTTTTTAAATGAATTTAGACAGAGTCGGAATAAGGATTTACATTCCATATATTGGCTTGTTAGGATAACCATCCTAAATATGAGCATCACTTAGTTACCTCTTTCAGTGTTTGCCATTTCAGCCTTCTCAAACACCTGCTTCTGCAATTTCAAAACATCATGTACAGATACATATGTCGAGGTCCAAGACTTGCACATTTGGATACTTCCTCATTGCCGTAGAGACTTGGAAATACACAATATAATTATTAAAGAGTTCCTTTGTTTGTGGTATTGAACAAGACGCTATAAAGCTTTAGCTCCACATCCCCTATACACCCTATTGGGGGTTTATTAGCAAGTTTACCAGACTCACATCTGAGGTTATGGTCGCAACTGGGAGTTGTCTCCTTGTCTGACTTGATTTCTCAGGGTCAGTTCCTATCTTTGGATAGGCTGGGTCCCCATTCTCTTCCCCCTAAAATATTAATGTTTGAACTTATTCGTCTTAAGAGTTTTTCAATTACAATTTACAATTTACAATTACTCAAAATGTTTGGTAGAGCAAATAGTGTGACTGAGGGAAACTTTACAGGCCACTATGTATGCATTATAATACGATGCAGGGAGGTAAGCCAGTAGATAAATCTAGCCCACTTCTTGCTTGGGAACATAAATTACAAAGGATGTGCCCCTAAAGTCCTGGCAGTGTGTTATCATCCTCCACAAGAGATTCCTCCACCGTGTTATCCTTTATGAAATGTATTATAAGATTCTTACACTTACACTGGTACTTTACTCCTCTTAAAGGGACACTGAACCCAATCTTTTTTTTCTTTCGTGATTCAGATAGAGCATGCAATTTTAAGCAACTTTCTAATTTACTCCTATTATCAAATTTTCTTCGTTCACTTGCTATCTTTATTTGAAAAAGAAGGCATCTAAGCTTCTTTTTTTGGTTCAGTCTCTGGACAGCACTTTTCTATTGGTGGATTCATTTATCCACCAATCAGCAAGAATAACCCAGGTTATTCACCAAAAATGGGCCGGCATCTAAACTTACATTCTTGCATTTCAAATAAAGATACCAAGAGAATGAAGACAATTTGATAATATGAGTAAATTAGAAAGGTGCTTGAAATTGCATGTTCTATCAGAATCACAAAAGAAAAAATTTGCTTTTAGTGTCCCTTTAAGCTATTTAAAATGAGCAACTGTTCTGCTCCCTTTTGTTGGAGAGGTGATTCTTTGCATATTTGGTGGGCTTGCCCCAGACTTACTCTCTTGTGGAACACTTGCTTTAATTTTCTTGCAAAGTTCCAAATTAGACTTCCCAAGAAACCTAAAGCCGCCCTCTTACATGAAGGGATTCAGACACTGCCCAAACATAATGTATATTTCTGTCTTTACTTATTAATGGCAGTTAAGCTGGCTATAGCTAGGGCCTGGCGACACTCGATACCAGCAACTTGGAGTACTGTAGTTGACATAGTGAATGATATTCATTGCATGGAGTGATACTCTTTCCAGTCGGCCATAAATAATGTGACTTATTAGTTAATAAGTTCCTTACCTTTTATCTTTATATTTTATTTATACTATATGTCACATAAGCGGTGTTAGCTGCCTTATATATTATCTTTATATTTTATTTATACTATATGTCACATAAGCGGTGTTAGCTGCCTTATATATTATCTTTACAAACTGTATAATTAATAGAATTAATCAGAAATGTGAGGTTTCAAGAATGCTGATGTTTGTAATCTCTGTATTATGAACATCAATGGATATACGCTGTCTAGGCGATGTGTGTATCACTACTCTTTATTTTGATCATTTCTTGTTATATAATGTATCTATATTAATCTTTTCTCGCAAATTTTTTTTTTAAAAGAAACATTATGAAATTTGTCAGAAAAAAATCTACTGCTATTTTAAAATTCAGAGTGTTTTTGCATTGTCTTTTTATTATGCACCTATTAATTATACAAATTATCAGTATTTAATGGTCATTAAAAGGGACTGTGTACTCCAGAATTATTATTGTTTAAAAAAGATGAAAAATCCCTTTATTCCCCTGTTTAGCATAACTAACATTGTTATATTAATATACTTTTTACCTCTGTGATTACCTTGTATCTAAGCCTCTGACTGCCCCTTATTTCAGTTCTTGTGACAGGCTTGCATTTTAGCCAATCAGTGCTAACTTATAAATAACTCCATGGGAGTGAGCACATTGTTTATCTATATGGCACACATGAACTGAGATAAGAGACGACCTTCAAGGGTTTAGAAATTAGCCTATGAACTTAGGTTTAGCTTTAGTCATTTTTAAGTTTCTATTTTTTAGTGCTGCTATATATTTTTATTTTCATCAACAGGTATAGATATCTGTTACATACTAGTTACAAATATGATTACATGATTTCTTAAAGGCACGTAGTTTTGTGTATCAATGTGCACATACTTTTCATCTACCTTGTTTGTGTATTGCTTATACAGTTCCTTTGACATGTTTGATTCATGTAGGCATAATCAGAGAGCTGTTTGCAACATATGATTAATATTGAGGCATGAAACTTTTGCATATAACAACATATTTTACTGATGTTTTTTGCAATCAGTTTTTTTGCAATGTTTTTTTGCAGTGTGATTGTGTGTTCCCTTGAGCACAGATTATTCACCTTTTTTTATGTCACACTATATAGTAAGTTAAGTTGAAGTTATATTATATATATTCATTGAGACATTAACACTATGTTGTGCACTATAGTGTATGTTTTCATTGTTACTATGAACACTGTTTGGTGGTTTTCAGCAATTGTGGGTTGGATTTATCAGTATTTAAGTTGTATTTTGTATGAAATGTCATGCTGCTTAAATAAAGGAACACTTTGGTTCACTTTAAATTCTGAGAGTGCCACCATTTATTTGTAATTATCCCTCACAGCAAATGAGAACCCCTAGCAGTTGCGGAAAAGTAATAATTACAACAGTTACACTTAGGAAATATGCAAAATGGGTTATATAAATATTTGTAGTTTTAAATTATTTGCAAGTCTGTTTTATTAAAGTAAAGAAGACTCACTGAACAAAATAAGAACAAAAACCTCATAAATGTAAGGAAGGGACTAGCCACAGGCATTCTGGGATATCCCAGCGGCATGGTCAGGGTTTTTTGTTTGTTTGTTTGTTTTAGTTTTATTTTTGGCTCAACCTTGATCTAAGATGTGAAAGTGATACAGTATGTTGCCCTTGTAAAGAATCAGGTGTCTCTGTTTCAAATTTGACAAGGTTGTGTCCTTTGTATTTTTATTTCGTTTTACTTGTTAGTAAGTTTTGTTTTGGAGCAGTGGACTGAGTGATTTTATTCCTTTTAGTTTGTTTGTTTAGTAATATGTATGGTATTTTAGTGATGACGGCATATTTGACAGTAGCATGAAGTGGAAAAGTAACAGATATCAGATAGATCCTGTTCTATTGATTATAATGGAGATGAACTGGCAAGTTACTGCTGTGATGAGGGGAAGGTCTAAATCGTTATTATTTACACCATTTTCAAGTGGAAATGTTGAGGCAAGTTTTGCTTAGTGAATTATTAGCTCGCGGTAGCAATTAGCGCTCCGTAAATAAACCAGAGATCAGATCTCTGGTTAATTTTCTAGATGTCCTCCAATTCCCCCCAAATGTCAGTGTAGTGTTCTTGTTAAAAAGTAAAAATAGTAGCATCTTTATTTTTTAATAAAGTAACTGCACGAAGCTGTCATAAGGGGTTAAAGTTGTGGATGTGGGGTGTTAGAAAAAATCCAGCACTGAAAAGTGCCTTTACATTGTGGTCTATGGAAACTGTGTGTTCTCTATAACTATATATGCATATGCTTATATACATATACACTTATTTGTTAATATGTATATATATATATACACACATAAACACATAAATATATATGTATATAAGCACACATATATATTTAAAATTGCTGCCCATCGCTGCACGACTTACTCCCTTGATGGCATGAGAACGAGGCTCCCATTGGAGCCTTTATAATTGCACTCTTGTGAGCACAATGCTTCCGTGCAATGCATACTTGAGGTTGCTTTTGCATTGCACCTAACATAATACCAGGGCACATTTGCACTGCTATTACTAAGTGGAGCGTAAATATCGCCCTTGCGAAAGCGATATTTTGAACTCCACTTGTAATCTGGCCCTACATGTTTCTGTCTCCATCTATAGTTCCCTAAGTTTGAAGCTGTGAAACCCAAGGGTGCCCCAATATTACTGCAGAAAATATATCACATATATGTTTTAACCATTAGAATATGTCAAGAAATAGGAAATTATTTTTTGTGTTATAAAATAAAAGTACACATTCAGTCTTGTCAAATCCTTAATTCACTGTTCACAATCTTTTATTACATAGCAACAAGGGAACCAGTATAGGCTGAAGAAAGCTGGGTAATGTTTGCAATCAGAAGCTCTGCAAGCAGACTTTGCACAGAACATTTACAAACAAAACATGTCATTTGCAGGCATGTGAGTGCCAGGTATAAACTGCTGCTGCATGAACCTGAACAGTAGAAATCTTCCAGAAGAGGGACAGGAAACTAATCAGCTTGCAGATCTCAGTTTATATAATGTAAACTGCTGACTATAAAACGTTATAGGGAAACTAGACTATTAGCATTAGGAACCCTATGCAAGCTTGTAGCAGGAAATTAAGCCAAGGAAATTTGTCGAGACAGGACAGAGACTGTAATTAAAGACTACTAAATCAATCAATCTGTATAACCATCTGTGAAATTATCCAAAAGTGCTAGATAAGATAAAAAATATCCTAGATCCTACATAGGTCTACTATTAAAATATCATAGTGGCTCAATTTCTTTATTACTTAAACTAGGGACACTAAACCCAAATTTTTTTCTTTCATGATTCAGATCATGAAAAAGTCAAAAATAAACTTTCAGGAGTCAGATAGAGCATGCAATTTTAAGCAACTTTCTAATTTACTCCTATTATCAATTTTTCTTCGTTCTCTTGCTATCTTTATTTAAAAAGCAGGAATATGATGCATAGGAGCCGGACCATTTTTGGTTGAGAACCTGGGTTATGCTTGCTTATTGGAGGGTAAATGAAAGTATCAAATAAGAAAGCGCTATCCATGGTGCTGAACCTAAAATGGGCTGGCTGCTATGATTTACATTCTTGCTTTTAAAATAAAGATAGCAAGTGAACGAAGAAAAATTGATAATAGGAGTAAATTAGAAAGTTGCCTAAAATGTCATGCTGTATCTGAATCATGAAAGAAAATGGGTTCAGTGTCCCTTTAACTAGTCGATAAGCCTGTCCAAAGGGCAGTCTATTTATTTTTTAAGCTACAGATGTAGGAACAACCTATTTTGTAAATCTGCTTTAATATAAATATTTAAGCTAAAAGTGTGGCAATATTGTATTTTTATGGACTGCTGTCCTAAATATATCAAAAATATTTTATATATAATAAACTACAGGTATAACAAGACCCTATTTGGTCACACTTATTTTAAATATATAAGCTACAGGTGTAGCAGCACCATATTTGGACAAACTATTGTCCTAAATAAATCCAAAATTGCTGCTCTTCAAATTATGCCTACTTTAAGTATATTTCTTTGTAAACAACATTTTTATCAAAACAGTCATCACTTCCAGTTAATAAGTAACCTTGTTCTTGTCCAACTATGACCTCAACTTTTACATCAGCAGAGCTTTTTACCCAAGAAAAAGCTACATATAACTGTCCATGGCTGAAAACTGGCTCTGGCAAATAGATGCCAAATAGTGATGTCGCGAATATAAAATTTTCCGTTCGCGAACGGCGAACGCGAACTTCCGCAAATGTTTGCGAATGGCCGAACCGGGCGAACCGCCATAGACTTCAATAGGCAGGCGAATTTTAAAACCCACAGGGACTCTTTCTGGCCACAATAGTGATGGAAAAGTTGTTTCAAGGGGACTAACACCTGGACTGCGGCATGCCGGAGGGGGATCCATGGCAAAACTCCCATGGAAAATTACATAGTTGATGCAGAGTCTGGTTTTAATCCATAAAGGGCATAAATCACCTAACATTCATAAATTGTTTGGAATAACGTGCTTTAAAACATCAGGTATGATGTTGTATCGATCAGGTAGTGTAAGGGTTACGCCCGCTTCACAGTGACAGACCAAACTCCCGCAGCGGGTACAACATCATCATCATCATCATCACACCGTACGTCCATGTGTGTAATGCTGCCTGACTGAGACATATCCCTGTTATCTACATCCTCTTGCAATAATGGTTGTGCATCACTCATTTCTTCCAACTGATGTGTAAATAACTCCTCTGACAGATCAAGTGAAGCGGCTGTGGTGCTAGTGTTGGTGGTGGCGGCAGGCGGGCGAGTGGTAACTTGAGAGGTGCCCGAAGCTAAGCTGGAGGAGGATGGTGCGTCAAGGTTCCGAGCGGAAGCTGTAGAAGATTGGGTGTCCTGTGTTAGCCAGTCAACTATGTCCTCAGAACTTTTCAAGTTCAGGGTACGTGGCCTCTGAACACTGGGCATTATTCTAGGGCCAAAGGGAATCACAGCACCACGACCACGACGGCCCCTGCGGGGTGGCCTGCCTCTGCCTGTCATTTTTTTTTCGATTAGTGGTACTATGCGTGACAACAGATATGAGTGGCACTGTGCACTGGCAGAAGTTGGCAGAGTAGACGCTGTAGGCCTGACACACACGCTTTTCAACTGCTATTCAATCTATTACAGTCAAAATTGTATTTTTTTTTAAATGTACACTACTGTTACACCAGATATGAGTTGCACTGGTGTGACACTGTGCCCTGGCAGGCCCTGAAACGCACACGTGTGAAGGAAACTGACTGCTATTATTTCACAGTCAAATTTCTAGTTTTTTTTTAACCCCTTAAAGACCAAGGCAATTTTTCAATTTCTTTCCCTTAAGGACCAGGGCTATTTTTACATTTCTGCGGTGTTTGTGTTTAGCTGAAATTTTCCTCTTACTCATTTACTGTACCCACACATATTATATACCGTTTTTCTCGCCACTAAATGGACTTTCTAAAGATACCATTATTTTCATCAAATCTTATAATTTATTATTAAAAATATTATAAAATATGAGGAAAAAATGGAAAAAACACACTTTTTCTAACTTTGACCCCCAAAATCTGTTACACATCTACAACCACCAAAAAACAACCATGCTAAATAGTTTCTAAATTTTGTCCTGAGTTTAGAAATACCCAATGTTAACATGTTCTTTGCTTTTTTTGCAAGTTATAGGGAAATAAATACAAGAAGCACTTTGCTTTTTCAAAACCACTTTTTTTCAAAATGAGCGCTAGTTACATTGGAACCCTGATATCTGTCAGGAATAACTGAATATCCCTCGACATGTATATATTTTTTTTTAGAAGACATCCCAAAGTATTGATCTAGGCCCATTTTGGTATATTTCATGCCACCATTTCACCGCCAAATGCGATCAAATAAAAAAAAAATTGTTCACTTTTTCACAAACTTTAGGTTTCTCACAGAAATTATTTACAAACAACTTATGCAATTATGGCATAAATGGTTGTAAATGCTTCTCTGGGATCCCCTTTGTCCAGAAATAGCAGACTTATATGGCTTTGGCGTTGCTTTTTGGTAATTAGAAGGCTGCTAAATGCCACTGCGCACCACAAGTGTTTTATGCCTAGCAGTGAAGGGGTTAATTAGGGAGCATGTAGGGAGCTTGTAGAGTTAATTTTAGCTTAAGTGTAGTGTAGTAGACAACCCAAAGTATTGATCTAGGCCCATTTTGGTATATTTAATGCCACCATTTCACCGCCAAATGCGATCAAATAAAAAAAAATTGTTCACTTTTTCACAAACTTTAGGTTTCTCACAGAAATTATTTACAAACAACTTATGCAATTATGGCATAAATGGTTGTAAATGCTTCTCTGGGATCCCCTTTGTTCAGAAATAGCAGACTTATATGGCTTTGGCATTGCTTTTTGGTAATTAGAAGGCTGCTAAATGCCACTGCGCACCACACGTGTTTTATGCCCAGCAGTGAAGGGGTTAATTAGGGAGCATGTAGGGAGCTTGTAGAGTTAATTTTAGCTTAAGTGTAGTGTAGTAGACAACCCAAAGTATTGATCTAGACCCATTTTGGTATATTTAATGCCACCATTTCACCGCCAAATGCGATCAAATTTAAAAAAAACTTAAATTTTTTCGCAATTTTAGGTTTCTCACTGAAATTATTTACAAACAGCTTGTGCAATTATGGCACAAATGGTTGTAAATGCTTCTCTGGGATCTCCTTTGTTCAGAAATAGCAGACATATATGACTTTGGCATTGTTTTCTGGTAATTAGAAGGCCGCTAAATGCTGCTGCGCATCACATGTGTATTATAGCTAGCAGTGAAGGGGTTAATTAGGTAGTTTGTAGGGAGCTTGCAGGGTTAATTTTAGCTTTAGTGTAGAGATCAGCCTTCCACCTGACACATCAGACCCCCTGATCCCTCCCAAACAGCTCCCTTCCCTCCCCCACCCCACAATTATCCCCGCCATCTTAAGTACTGGCAGAAAGTCAGCCAGTACTAAAATAAAAGTTGTTTTTTTAAAAAAATATTTATTTATTTTTAGCATATTTACATATGCTGTGGTGTAGCATCCCCCCTTAGCCCCCAAAGTCCCTGATCCCCCCAAAACAGCTCTCTAACCCTCCCCATCTGCCTTATTGGTGGCCATCTTGGGTACTGGCAGCTGTCTGTCAGTACACAGTTTGCAAAAAAAAGTAGTTTTTTCTGTTTTTATTTTTTTTTCTGTAGTGTAGCTACATCACTAATGCCAAATCTATATAAAGTTTGACCTTGTGATTTGTTAATGGTCATAGTGAATGCTAATTTAACTGGGAATTGTCTTCTTCATAATACAAAAGGAAGTTCTGTATTTCTTAAGGCTAAGTCTATTCAAGGAATAAAGACATTTTGCCCTTCAGTTGTACATGTTAATACTTTAACAATAATTAAATTTTGACGCAAAGCTTTCACAACCAATCTGGTGCCATTACAAAGACCTCTTTTGGTGTTAAGATTACGCAAAAGCATAATAATACTGCCAATTTTAAGATTGAGTTTATGAACTGGTATTCCAGAAGGAGCCAATTCATTTAAAAATTCAACTGGATAATTATCCCTATTTTCATGTGATTCATCATCAATAGAATCAGAATCAGTGCTTACGTAAGTAGAGGTTTCACCTTGTAACAAACTAAGAACTTCTTAAAGGGCCATAATACCCAAATGTTTAAACACTTGAAAGTGATGCAGCATAGCTGTAAAAAGCTGATTAGAAAATATCACTTGAACATCTCTATGTAAAAAAGAAAGATATTTTACCTCAAAAGTTCCTCAGTAGCCACCTCCCATTGTAAAGGATTTCTAAGCAGCATTTTAGTGTGTTTGTCCTGGGACATCTGAAGGGACTAGCATTGTGCACTCTCATATTATTTCACCAATCAGGTAAAGGAAGCTTACTATGAAATCTCATGAGAGTTAAGTCAAATCTCATGAGATCACAGTAAGAGTTTATGACCTCAGCACTGCTGATGCTGATTGGCTGCTGTTCATTTCTTAATTTTTTTTTATTTTTTTACCTGCAGCTGGGAGCAGCTGTGTATAACTTTTTACTCAGAACTTACTCTGCTGAGCTGAGGAAATTGTGAGGTAAAATATCTTCCTTTTTTACATAGAGATGCTCAGGTGATATTTTCCTGTCAGCTTTTTACAGTTATACTGCATCAGTTTCAAGTGATTTAGCATATGAGTATTATGTCCCTTTAATTGATTTTATCAACATCACTATTTTTTTGGACATAAAATTGCCATTTTTGAAAACTTAAAAGCATCAGAATCTTTTAACTGTTCACCAAAAATCTCCTTTACAATGGAGCCTTTGCAGATCATTTGAGATGGAATTTCAAAGA
Organism: Bombina bombina; assembly: GCF_027579735.1. Classification (NCBI taxonomy): domain Eukaryota; kingdom Metazoa; phylum Chordata; class Amphibia; order Anura; family Bombinatoridae; genus Bombina; species Bombina bombina. The sequence continues at coordinate 90,151,586 of NC_069501.1, forward strand.
TATCTCCATGAAAGCCATGCTCGTTTGTCAGTATGCCATCTCCAAGCTTTAAAAGCCAAGAACTAAACTCAGGATCAACAGAACATTATTTGTCAGCTTCAAAACCTTAAACTTATGCCAGAGTGGATTGAATTTTATACTGGCTTAAACTATAGCAGAATAATAATCTTTGCAGTACGGATAATTTGCGCATAATTAGAGGTTTGCCTCATGGAAGAGGTTGAAGTATCCAACAAAGGAACTGGCAACTTAAACTGCGAGTGGTATGTTCATCCACCTTCAAGAAAATTTGCTGCAATACCTGTTGAAGCAACTGGTAATGCTACCTCACTATTTCCTCTAAATGTCCACAACAAAGTCTTGTATAGGTAGGTTTTACCACTACCACCAGGACCATCAAGGAAATAACACCTTTTTGGTAATGTGTCATTTTCTGATGCAGCAATGATTTCTTCAAAACTTTCTCTTTTAAGGTCATTAAAATATGCCTTCATTTGGACTCCAGTATAACATTCAAAAGAAACATCATCAATGTCTTTGGGATTTTCTGGTAAATTGTTTGGAGGATTGATTGACCAGGGTGTTTTGAAAAGCCTTCAAAAAGTTTTTCTTTGTACTTTCAAAAAGCTCTTTAGCATTTGGTGGAGATGCCAAAGCACAAAAATGAGCAAAAAGCTTTCTAAGAAGTCGAAGCATCATTTCACTTACAGCTTCATGAAGAGTTAAATCCCATGATTGATTATCTTCAAAAAGACAATGTTTAATTGTTCTCTTTCTACCGCAGTTTCAATATTATCTTCAGTGAAATATACTGACTGTTCTCCAGGAAGGCGAACTTGTAATTACACAATGGTATGTGTTTGCTAGTGCATATGGAAGCCAAAAAGCCGCCATGTTGCTTCAGGAGCCCCGACATATCTGGAATCCATAAAGGAAGTTATCTCATCATGAATAAGAGTTTCATGTTCTTTAATTGCAATATTAGCACAGTCATGTCCTTTATAAATATATTTGAATATGTATTTTACACTTTTTATGGAAGCACAGCTTTCTATGTTAATATGACAGTTGTATGTTAATGTCAAATATGGGTTGTATGGTACAACCCAAGAGTTATTACATTGTTCCCCGTTTATTACATTAGAAACAGTTTTTTGGATCTCTTGTAACATGGATAACCATCAACACTGATCAAAGTTTCTTCTTGGAAGGATTTTGGATATTGTTTAGAGCAAACCCCATCAACTATACATGGAGATCTTAGATTATGCTCCCCACAGGGCCCATGTATCACATGTTTGGTAACAATTGCATGTAACTGGGGATTGACTTGAATGTCAGGTATTTCAGCAGAAATAAAGCTATCAATTACTTGTGCATTTTTAGGCTTATCTTGTGCACATAAAATAAGCAAAATATGTGCATGAGGTAATCCACGTTTCTGAAATTCAATCACATTAACTTTGGCTGCTGGTTTACCCAAAACATGTTTCTTTGTGATATCATCAAGAAGTTATTGAAGTTTTAAATGAATAAACTCTTGCCACTAAATCAGGAGGAAATTCAACTGCTTCAACTAAGCATTTTATTTATAAAAAATTCTATAAAAAAAAAGCATTTTATTTTAGTACTTGCAGACAATTGTGAGGTGGGGGGAGGGAAGAGAGTGGTCAAGGAGGGATCAGGGGTGGGATGTGTCAGGTGGGAGGCTGATCTCTACACTAAAGATAAAATTAACCCTACAAGCTACCTTATTAACCCCTTCACTGCTGGGTATAATACAAATGTGGTGCGGCAGCATTTAGCTGCATTCTAATTACCAAAAAGCAACGCCAAAGCCATATATGTCTACTAATTATGAACAAAGGGGATCCCAGAGAAGCATTTACAACCATTTGTGCCATAATTGCACAAGCTGTTTGTAAATAATTTCAGTGAGAAACCTAAAGTTAGTGAAAAAGTTAACAATTTTCTTTTATTTGATCGCATTTGGCGTTGAAATGGTGGCATGAAATATACTAAAATGGGCCTAGATCAATACTTTGGGTTACACTAAAAATTTAAACTAAAAATACAAATAATCAAGTATATATGTGAGAAAAATACTATTTGTGCCAAATGGGTACTCACATATTCGTATAGCACATCAATGTGCTGGTAGGTGCAGATTTAACAGGTGTAACAGCTCTCCCTCAGTTTAGAATGTTCTGTATGCTGCAGTAGATATGTAAGGCATAAAGAGAAAGCACTACAACTGCATATCAATCAAAATATGACTGTGTAACTCTCAGAGGTGTCAAATGGGTATTCACATGTTGGCTGAGCACACCAATGTGCTAGTAGGAACAGGCTGGCAGATTTCAAAATAGGTGTGTCAGCTCACCCCCAAAGATGAAGGTCCAGGTGCAAATAAGCAAATGGCAAAATATATTCCAAAAAAGGCAATGAACCAAAGCAGGCAGGATAGGTGTTTTCACTCAAGACATTTTTTTGGTATAAAAAAGGAATTTATTAAAGACAAAAATACTTTAATAAAACAACAGATTCTAAAAGTGGAATAGGGGTATTCATATGTCCCCCTATATTTGCAACACGTTTTTCAGCTCTAAGGCTGTTTCTTCAGGTATAGTATGCACCTTTCCAATCTACCTGCTTTATATAGCCCCTACCTAAATCAAATGGACAATGTTCACACATTGTTATTTTTCTCACATTTATACTTGATGATTCCGCACATGAGGCGCCCCTCTATTTTTCTCTACTCCACAGCTATAACCCGGATTTGTCGGTGAGGAGCAGGCTGCCATTATACATCCAACCTACACTAAAGAGGACTTCATCTTCCTCTGAAAGTGAAAAACACTATTTGGGACTTTCCTCTTTTTATTTGTATATACTACATTTCTTTCTAGTTTATATATATATATATATATATATATATATATATATATATATATATATATATATATATATAATTACTTTAGTCGTGTCTATATGTCATGGTATGGCTGATTTTGTACACTGTTGACTATCAATATTGCTGATTATATCTAGCACCCCTCTAGTTTGTTATAGTTCTTTAAAACTAAAAATAACCTTACAAGCCCCCTACAAGCTACCTAATTAACCCCTTCACTGCTAGACATAATACAAGTGTGGTGCGCAGCGGCATTGAGCGGCCTTCTAATTACCAAAAAGTAATGCCAAAGCCATAAATGTCTGCTATTTCTGAACAAAGGGGATCCCAGAGAAGCATTTACAACCATTTGTGCCATAATTGCACAAGCTGTTTGTAAATTATTTCAGTGAGAAACCTAAAGTTTGTGAAAAAGTTTGTGAAAAAGTTAACAAGTTTTTTTTATTTGATCGCATTTGGCAGTGAAATAGTGACATGACATATACCAAAATGGGCATAGATCAATACTTTGGGTTGTCTACTAAACAAAAATATATACATGTGAAGGGTTATTCAGAAATTCCTGACAGACATCAGTGTTATAATGTAACTATCGCTAATTTAAAAAAAAAACAAAAAAAACTGGAAATAGCAAAGTGCTACTTGTACTTATTGCCCTATAACTTGCAAAAAAAGCAAAGAACATGTAAACATTGGGTATTTCTAAATGCAGGACAAAATTTAGAAACTATTTAGCATGGAAGTTTTATGGTGGTTATAGATGCGTGAGAGATTTAGGGGTCAAAGTTAGAAAAAGTGTGTTTTTTTAATTTTTTCATCATACTTTTATTTTATATAGTAAATTATAAGATATGATGAAAATAATAGTATCTTTCAAAAGTACATTTATTGACGAGAAAAATGGTATATAATATGTGTGGGTAAAGTAAATGAGTAAGGAAAATTATATCTAAACACAAACACTGCAGAAATGTAAAAATAGCACTGGTCCCAAAACGGTAAGAAAACTGAAAAGTGTTGTGGTTACTTAGGGGATAAACCCACTACCTCCCCATAGCAGTTCCCTATAAAAAATGTACCTTATCTTGCTTGAACAATTAAACCTAAATGCAATCTCCCCCTTTGCAACCCATCTTAATAATAGTTGCCCATTCCCCCTCCCTTTTGAAAACAGCCCAATTCTGAATATCACCATTGTTAACCACTATCAAATTCACCCCAACTGCGACCCTCCCTATTAGTAACTACCATGCTGTGCAATCTCCATACCATTGGTGATACTGCTCAAAATTACATTACATTCTCATAGTTAACAATCTCTTTAAGCTTACCATTACTGAAATCTATCTTGTCTTCATCCTTTAGATATCAACAACTTCTTCATGCCAACCCTCCATGTGTTCTGCTGCTTGTAAGCATTTCCTCTGAATCTTCTTAGGGAAACCCTCCTCAATTATAAAAAAAAAAAATTCCCAATCCTGATTTGTTAGCTAGGTTAACCTTTCAACATTGTTGATAGGTGGGTTGAGAGTCATATGTGATTAACTAATAAAAAAAAAATGGGTAGGCTCAATTTTGTCAGGTAGCTTTTATATCCACTTTTTGATAGCACAATTAAACAATCAACATTTGAAAGAGGATGAGCACATTAAACCTATGCAACAAGAACACAGTGAAGATCAAAGTGAAGAGGGCTCTGTTGCTTGAGGGCAGAAGAGGTTGAAGACACAATGAATTACATGAATGAAAAGTTGAAGGAGCTTTTAAAAAATATTTGAATGTTTTTTATAGGTGGCAATACAGAAGCGGCTCACATAATAAGGGATCATTGATGGAAAATTGAATAGGATGGTAAATTTATTGGAGATGTTACTGATGGGGGGCATAAAGGGGATGTTTGCAGTGGGGAGATAAATATGGGTCAGTCTTTACTGAGGATGATTACTGGAAGGACTATGAGCAGAAGAGTTTGAAGATGAGAATCAAATGTGTCCTTCAATATAAAAGGAGCATGTTTAATTCTAGCATGAAGAAAACCTAATTATAAGTAGAGGTACCGTTTCAGCATGGATACATTAGGTTGGAAGGTTTCTTTGTGTGGGGATGCCTCCATTGGGGTTGTAATGAAGGGGTAAAGGGGTAAGCTGTTAGAAGTATTCTTGTGGGGAAACTCTTAAATATCTGCTCAGGAATGGATGTGAGTCACAAAAAGAACCAATTAATGGGAATATTTGTTGTAAATCTTGCATGGAAAGATATATATATATATATATATATATATATATATATATATATATACATACATACATTTTGGGGAATAATTATCAAAGCATCAACTGAAAATAAGCTTGAATCCCACGCCGTATTTGTTGCAAGATTGATCCGCCGTAGTTATCAAAGCGTCAAGATCGTCAATTGTTGAAATGTGTGATGAAATATATGCTCCCGCAATCTCAATCCGACGCAGATCGATGCTTGCGTCATTAAAGATGTTTCAAATTCACATTCAACTCTATTTGACCCTTTTCCCAATTTATCAAACATTTAACAGGTACGCTTGAGTCTATTCCGACAAAGCGTATCTAGTTTTAAATTTTCAATCCACCACCCTTGCGGCCACCGATGCCATAGAAATCAATGGGAGTCTGAAAACACAGAAAGCTTATGTTCGAAGCTGGAAGAGAATGAAGTACTGTATATTACATAATAAAAGTAAATAATAATAAATAAATAATAAAAGTAAAGTAGAAACTTTATTAAAATTGTATACCCTTTCTAAATCAAACAATAAAATTGCTCCACATTTGGTGCACTAGAAGATATAGGGATAAAAATTAATAATACATTACTACTTATGGATTATGTTACAACTTTGTCTCTCATTACAAAGCAAGGGGACAATATTATTTCTCCAAGTTTTGCCCTAAACATATTGCACTAAAAGATATAGAGATAAAAATGAAATAAATACACAACATAATAACTTCCTTTTTATTTTTTTAAAAAAATCTATTTGCACCATGTTTAAGCCATGTAATACAAGTCCCACTCTCCACTTTGCCCCAAATTTGACGCAACACTTTTTGCACAAATTATGACGCCATCTCCTAAACAACACACACACTAGTGAATTTTTCAACTACTTTTGATTGGAATATGCATAATCACATGATTCATGACATCAGCCAATCTGATTCAAATATACATTTTAAACTATCACTAACGAATCAAATTGTTCAATACTTGTGTCATTGATCACTCATCAGAACTTGTGCCATTTGTTGCATTGTGTATTATACTTTGAAAGTATGTATATGTGAAATTAGTATTAAAGACAAACATTGATGCTGACATTAGGACACACAGTGTAATATTTTAGACAATGATTTTAAAATTCGAATTGATGTTTGATTCAATATAATCATAAGCTGATAACTCAAAGGGATAGCCCACCTAACATTAAACTGTCATGATTCAGATACAGCAGAAATTAAAATCACCTCTTTACTGTCATGCTATTTTCAGTGTATTTCTTCTCTCTTCCCTTGAATTTCTTTTTCAGTAAGAAATGTCATCTTATTTGTCAGCCCATTTTATAACACCTGTGTAGGGGTGGTTTTTAAAACTAGATTGCAATCAGGAGGGGTTACACAGATACAGAGAGAAAACTGACCCAGCTCTTAAAATATCCATTGATTGCAAATAAATACATATGATACCCTGATTACATGTTATATTTAATATAAATAATATTAAATTTACACTATATAGATATAGTGGTATAAATAAACACAGATATATGTTTAGAACAAAAAAGGAATTTAGGGACTTGTAAACATGTTTGCAAAAGATTTCTGACATAACACACACACACACACACACATATATATATATATATATATATATATACACACACACAAATATGTGCAAAGATATATGTACAAATTCTAGCATTCTAAGGCCTAGATTTGGAGTTTGGCGGTAGAAGGGCTGTTAACGCTCCGCGGGCTTTTTTCTGGCCGCACCATAAATTTAACTCTGGTATCGAGAGTTCAAACAAATGCTGCGTTAGGCTCCAAAAAAGGAGCGTAGAGCATTTTTACCGCAAATGCAACTCTCGATACCAGAGTTGCTTACGGACGCGGCCAGCGTCAAAAACGTGCTCGTGCACGATATCCCCATAGGAAACAATGGGGCTGTTTGAGCTGAAAAAAAACCTAACACCTGCAAAAAAGCAGCGTTCAGCTCCTAACGCAGCCCCATTGTTTCCTATGGGGAAACACTTCCTACGTCTGCACCTAACACTCTAACATGTACCCCGAGTCTAAACACCCCTACCCTTACACTTATTAACCCCTAATCTGCCGCTCCCGCTATCGCTGACCCCTGCATATTTTTTTTAACCCCTAATCTGCCGCTCCGTAAACCGCCGCAACCTACGTTATCCCTATGTACCCCTAATCTGCTGCCCTAACATCGCCGACCCCTATATTATATTTATTAACCCCTAATCTGCCCCCCACAACGTCGCCGACACCTGCCTACACTTATTAACCCCTAATCTGCCGAGCGGACCGCACCGCTACTATAATAAAGTTATTAACCCCTAACCCGCCTCACTAACCCTATCATAAATAGTATTAACCCCTAATCTGCCCTCCCTAACATCGCCGACACCTAACTTCAATTATTAACCCCTAATCTGACGACCGGAGCTCATCGCTACTATAATAAATGGATTAACCCCTAAAGCTAAGTCTAACCCTAACACTAACACCCCCCTAACTTAAATATAATTTACATCTAACGAAATTAATTAACTCTTATTAAATAAATTATTCCTATTTAAAGCTAAATACTTACCTGTAAAATAAATCCTAATATAGCTACAATATAAATTATAATTATATTAGAGCTATTTTAGGATTTATATTTATTTTACAGGCAACTTGGTAATTATTTTAACCAGGTACAATAGCTATTAAATAGTTAAGAACTATTTAATAGTTACCTAGTTAAAATAATAACAAATTGGGGGCGGAGCCAACTGCAGTGCTAGCAGGACGTGTCTTGGTGCAGCTCCCGGGCCCAAGATCCTAATTCTGAGGTTTATTTGTGTCTCACAGTCTCTTTTTACTACCTAAATCTGTGTGGATGGACCCAGGAACTGTTACTTAGCTCTTATTCACTTTGTGGGGACCCGGTGAGTCTGCACCTAGTTTCTATAGCTGACCTGTGCTGCGGAGCTGAGAGGGGGAGCCGCCATATTGAAAACGCTACCCTTTCGACTTATAACTTTCTATCTAGCGTGGCACCTGAAAACTTATCTCTCACAGTTCCCTCTCCAGCTTGCACTATGAGAACCTCGGCCTGCTTTTTAAAGGAGTTGAGGCTCTTGCTTAACAAACACCACGCTTCTCTGGCTGAACATCTATATGCGGTGTGTAGCGGAGATGGCGGCTGTCTATTCCGGCAGCCCGACATCACTGAGCCCGCCTTGCATGAACAGAGGGGGGGTGTCGCTGAGGGGCCCCGGCGATTACCCCCTGCCTGCAACACAGCTACGATGGGCCGGGGAGATGACACAACAAAAGAGTCAGACCATCTTGTCTATCTGGCGACTCGAAGGGCAGCACATACTACCACAGCTTTGGATGGTCTCCCTCAAGCCAATGTCATCCCACCTGAAGCTCTCGCACCAATCTTGGCACACGGCCATTGTAGCGAGTCCCTGAAGTTACACAGCGCAACTCCAACTACAGCTCTGGTGACTCCACATGCTCTCCTCCACGCCTTAGGACAGTACTCACCGGCTCCGTTACAAGACGGTGCACTACTCTGCGCAACCCACTACCTGCTGAGATATTGGGACCCTGGTGGTAAGCTATGAGCTGAGGGAGTTTACACATATGGTAGTGGTTGCCCATCCCAGTGGGAATTTCCTTGATGGGGAATAAGCTAGCCCTAAACAAGTTCACGGCTCCTGGAGCAGTGCTGGAGACATTCCATGAACAGCCCAAATTATAGTAGATCTTGTCACCACACCGTGCTTTAAGAATAGGGCACAGTATTTGCTAACTATCTTTTCGCCTATATTACATGAGAAATACTTGTGGTGACAGGGTATGAAAAGACACTCTTTTTTTTTTTTTTCCCAGCATGGAGAATGCCGGCTCTATGTAAGGATGTGCCTTTTTTGTGCTCATATTTCTCTTTGTCTGTCAGAACCCTGGCTGTAATATGTATTGCATAACATTGCTCTGGATTGTTGAAGATGTCAATTCAATCTGCCTATTACTTTAATGTTTGCTTTGTTTGCTCTCCCTATGGTAATTCACGCTATGAGACTGTTATATATCATTAGCCACTGGTGTGGGGTAAATTTAAAGAACGTCACTATGGAACTGTTTATTACTCATCTTCTCTTCACTGTTTTAAGTGCTTATATCTTTATGTCTATATGCAATTTGTTAACCCCTACTCTACAATATGCTCTGGGATCTCCCATGGGTTATTTCTAGAACCACCTCACCATTGAGGTGTGATAACTATAACTATATTTATGCTGATGCCATTTCATTTAAAGCTGCACCATACATGCTATACGCCATTCTATTTCTCTGTTACTAAGATATCATACACTATAGAGAAACCTCTTTCCCATAACAGAAGTTGAGCACACTGTTATACCAGCCCATTTACAGGCTTCTAATCCAGTTATGACTGCCAAAGCTGAACTACTTCATCCCAAAGTAGCAGCTCACTATAAGTTAAATATATTACTCCGGTGTTGCCTAATGTGCTATAAAGCCAGCTACTTGGGGCCTGCTGTATTATGTGGTTGATGTATATTTGAATGGGGCCAGACCATCATCTCTCTACTTATCATGTATAGACACTACTTTACACTTACAGGCCCCTCTCTGATTATTTACACCCATTGTTATATAAATAGCATTTAAGCACTTTATCTTATAACATCTATATGTCTTCAGCTTATTATACTTCCTACACATGTTTGGAGTTTAATTATGATTTCTAAGCACGACATCTTGCTGCCAGCGGCCGGGGCAGCGGGATATTCATAGTTTATAAATATATAGCTCCATAGTTTCAGACATACCTTATAAGTAAAGCTCTTATCTTTTGGACCTACACTACTAGTATTATCTATAATTCCCTTACCCGCATTATTTTAACTGAGTTGCATATCTAGTGCCCAACCTCTAAGTTTAGATTTTTTGCCTCAATATACCAAGTATGATATCAGCCCAACGTATAATTAGCTCCTTCTCTCGGTTCGACAGCACAGGCTGTTTATTACGTTCTCATGCTCATAATTAAACCCATTAAGGTCTTGATTGTCTATTTAGGTAATAATAGATCTAAAATCCATAATATGCCACTGGTATTGTTAGAACTCTCCCACCAGACATCAGGATACTAGCCTTGATATTCACCTAAAATGTTTGATGAGTCATTACTTGAGGTGTGCCTGCCCTACCTGTGATATTCTACAATTTAAATGCCTCCTTCGCTGCATACCCTATCCATCGCATCCAACTTCCCACCTCCCCCCCCACCTCCCCATAATGAACCTCCTACTTTAGGAGGTCTAACTGCGCGGCTTCTCTTGTCTATGCCGCAACCTACCTATCTATATTTATCTATCTTACCATATTACCTACATAGTAGAACTGTATTTTCATTTGTGTTTATACTTAACATGTCAATTGCTCAACTAATTTGAGTTCATTGGTTTAAATATGATCATTCACATTGCTAACTAAGAAAACGAGGTTCCAGTTTTCTGTTCTTTTTTTTTTTTCTTTCCTAATAGGATACTTCATATTGAGAATCTTATCTTTCAACATATATAGAAATTGTTAAATTGAAATGTAACATCCATATTTGTTTTCCTGATGTGTTGTTTAATTTAAGTTGTACTGTTTTCGCACAACCTCAATAAAAATACTATTTACAAAAAAAAAAAAAAAATAACAAATTTACCTGTAAAATAAATCCTAACCTAAGATATAATTAAACCTAACACTACCCTATCAATAAATTCATTAAATAAAATACCTACAATTACCTACAATTAACCTAACACTACACTATCAATAAATTAATTAAACACAATTCCTACAAATAAATACAATTAAATAAACTAGCTAAAGTACAAAAAATAAAAAAGAACTAAGTTACAAAAAATAAAAAAATATTTACAAACATCAGAAAATTATTACAACAATTTTAAACTAATTACACCTACTCTAAGCCCCCTAATAAAATAACAAAGACCCCCAAAATAAAAAATTCCCTACCCTATTCTAAATTAAAAAAGGTAAAAGCTCTTTTACCTTACCAGCCCTGAACAGGGCCCTTTGCGGGGCATGCCCCAAGAATTTCAGCTCTTTTGCCTGTAAAAAAAAACATACAATACCCAAGCCCCCCAACATTACAACCCACCACCCACATACCCCTAATCTAACCCAAACCCCCCTTAAATAAACCTAACACTAAGCCCCTGAAGATCTTCCTACCTTGTCTTCACCATCCAGGTTCACCGATCCGTCCTGAAGAGCTCCTCCGATGTCCTGATCCAAGCCCAAGCGGGGGGCTGAAGAGGTCCATGATCCGGTCAAAGTCTTCATCCAAGCGGGGCAGAAGAGGATCTTCCATCCGATTGAAGTCTTCATCCAAGCAGCATCCATCCGGAGCGAAGCGTCAGGATCCTGAAGACCTCCAGCGCGGAACATCCATCCGGCCCGACGACTGAACGACGAATGACTGTTCCTTTAAGGGACGTCATCCAAGATGGCGTCCCTCGAATTCCGATTGGCTGATAGGATTCTATCAGCCAATCGGAATTAAGGTAGGAATTTTCTGATTGGCTGATGGAATCAGCCAATCAGAATCAAGTTCAATCCGATTGGCTGATCCAATCAGCCAATCAGATTGAGCTCGCATTCTATTGGCTGTTCCGATCAGCCAATAGAATGCGAGCTCAATCTGATAGGCTGATTGGATCAGCCAATCGGATTGAACTTGATTCTGATTGGCTGATTCCATCAGCCAATCAGAAAATTCCTACCTTAATTCCGATTGGCTGATAGAATCCTATCAGCCAATCGGAATTCGAGGGACGCCATCTTGGATGACGTCCCTTAAAGGAACAGTCATTCGTCGTTCAGTCGTCGGGCCGGATGGATGTTCCGCGCTGGAGGTCTTCAGGATCCTGCCGCTTCGCTCCGGATGGATGCTGCTTGGATGAAGACTTCAATCGGATGGAAGATCCTCTTCTGCCCCGCTTGGATGAAGACTTTGACCGGATCATGGACCTCTTCAGCCCCCCGCTTGGGCTTGGATCAGGACATCGGAGGAGCTCTTCAGGACGGATCGGTGAACCTGGATGGTGAAGACAAGGTAGGAAGATCTTCAGGGGCTTAGTGTTAGGTTTATTTAAGGGGGGTTTGGGTTAGATTAGGGGTATGTGGGTGGTGGGTTGTAATGTTGGGGGGCTTGGGTATTGTATGTTTTTTTTTACAGGCAAAAGAGCTGAAATTCTTGGGGCATGCCCCGCAAAGGGCCCTGTTCAGGGCTGGTAAGGTAAAAGAGCTTTTACCTTTTTTAATTTAGAATAGGGTAGGGAATTTTTTATTTTGGGGGTCTTTGTTATTTTATTAGGGGGCTTAGAGTAGGTGTAATTAGTTTAAAATTGTTGTAATATTTTTCTTATGTTTGTAAATATTTTTTTATTTTTTGTAACTTAGTTCTTTTTTATTTTTTGTACTTTAGCTAGTTTATTTAATTGTATTTATTTGTAGGAATTGTGTTTAATTAATTTATTGATAGTGTAGTGTTAGGTTAATTGTAGGTAATTGTAGGTATTTTATTTAATTAATTTATTGATAGGGTAGTGTTAGGTTTAATTATATCTTAGGTTAGGATTTATTTTACAGGTAAATTTGTTATTATTTTAACTAGGTAACTATTAAATAGTTATTAACTATTTAATAGATATTGTACCTGGTTAAAATAATTACAAAGTTGCCTGTAAAATAAATATTAATCCTAAAATAGCTATAATATAATTATAATTTATATTGTAGCTATATTAGGATTTATTTTACAGGTAAGTATTTAGCTTTAAATAGGAATAATTTATTTAATAAGAGTTAATTAATTTCGTTAGATGTAAATTATATTTAAGTTAGGGGGGTGTTAGTGTTAGGGTTAGACTTAGCTTTAGGGGTTAATACATTTATTATAGTAGCGATGAGCTCCGGTCGGCAGATTAGGGGTTAATAATTGAAGTTAGGTGTCGGCGATGTTAGGGAGGGCAGATTAGGGGTTAATACTATTTATTATAGGGTTAGTGAGGCGGGTTAGGGGTTAATAACTTTATTATAGTAGCGCTCAGGTCCACTCGGCAGATTAGGGGCTAATAAGTGTAGGCAGGTGTCGGCGACGTTGAGGGGGGCAGATTAGGGGTTAATAAATATAATATAGGGGTCGGCGGTGTTAGGGGCAGCAGATTAGGGGTACATAGGGATAACGTAGGTGGCGGCGCTTTGCGGTCGGAAGATTAGGGGTTAATTATTTTAAGTAGCTGGCGGCGACGTTGTGGGGGGCAGGTTAGGGGTTAATAAATGTAATACAGGGGTCGGCGGGGTTAGGGGCAGCAGATTAGGGGTACATAAGTATAACGTAGGTGGCGGTCGGCAGATTAGGGGTTAAAAATTTTTAATCGAGTGGCGGCGATGTGGGGGGAGCTCGGTTTAGGGGTACATAGGTAGTTTATGGGTGTTAGTGTACTTTAGGGTACAGTAGTTAAGAGCTTTATGAACCGGCGTTAGCCCAGAAAGCTCTTAACTACTGCTATTTTCCTGCGGCTGGAGTTTTGTCGTTAGAGCTCTAACGCTCACTTCAGAAACGACTCTAATTACCGGCATTAGGAAGATCCCATTGAAAAGATAGGATACGCAATTGACGTAAGGGGATCTGCGGTATGGAAAAGTCGCGGCTGAAAAGTGAGCGTTAGACCCTTTAATCACTGACTCCAAATACCAGCGGGCGGCCAAAACCAGCGTTAGGAGCATCTAACGCTGGTTTTCACGGCTAACGCCAAACTCCAAATCTAGGCCATAATCATTTGTAAAAAAAAAAAACATGAAATAAAAGCATATCATGACTTCTAGAAATACAAATACACATTAATTTATGTAAAAGTATCAAATTACAAATAAATATAAAAATAACTTTCTATGAGATATTGATTGTTGAGGTATAAATCTAGCTATGTCTTGGACATTAACAGATGAAAAATAAAAGATTAGCTTTAGAGAAATGTGCTTGTTCATGGACAGTAAAGAAATGGTATAAATAAAGTTGGGGGAAAACAGAATAACCGCAACAATGACTGTTAGTTAACAACAGTCCGATGCTCATCACGCCGTACTTGACGTGCATGTTTTTGACATAAGGGCATTGGTTGTGGATCCACAGCAGCAATGTCTGGCGGATGTATTGACGCCGATGAATGCACCGAGATTGACGCTTTGAGAAATATCCCCCATAATGTCATGGGAATTATTCAAAATCCATTCCATTATTGTATAGCTATTATAAAGCAACTGATAATGGGGGAAATGTTTTTTTACCACAGGTTGGGTCATTGATACATTGTGTAGGATTGAAATCTTGTCCGTTAAGTGTTATTTCCTATAGCATAGAATAAGGATTAGTTTTCGTTGGTCTGATACAGTTATTTTAGGTTATGTTTTATTGTACCATGAAAATCCCTCTAATAATATACCACCATGACTGACCACTAAATACAGTAGAACCAACTGACAAATAAACAATAAAAAGACAACGTAATTGCACTTACTTTGAATTTGAAATGAGCAGTGGAATTTTTTCTGGCAAATTTCAAAGTTAATCCAATTTGTCCTCCCCCATATCATGTGACAGCAATCAGCCAATTACAAAATGCATGTAAATATATACTGTGCATTTTTACACATGCTCTGTAGGAGCTGGACCCTCAGAAAGTGTGCATATAAAACTAATGTGCCCGTTTTGATAATGGAAGTATTTTGAATTTTTTTTTTATTATTGTGTTCTTTATCTGAATCATGAAACTTTAATTTTGACCTTCATGGCCCTTTAAGTTAAAAGTAAAGTGAATACATTGCAATATTAGAATATTGTATTGATATTAATTGTAAACTTAGGTATGTTTATGCAATGGTTTCCTGAAAAACATAAAGCACTGGTCTTGGCATGCACTCTCCTGGTTGACTTCAATACATTTATCATGTACAATAAAAATATGTATTACATTTGTACTGCTATCGTCAACCAGTAAGTAATTAAATCCACTTGTGATTATTTACTATACTCTTATACAATATTATTCTAAAAGAAAAACTATCCAAGATGGATGGTGTCTTAAAATATCTGAACATTGTTTGTCGTGGTTGGATCTAGCTGTGTATAAATATACTCAAGACATATAATTTTTCAGCATTTATATTTGAGTGTAAGCCAACAAACGAAAGTATTTCCAAAGAATTGCATTTAATGGGCCAAAAATGTAAGGAAAGAAAAAGCTTAAACTGTAAATATCCAATTATTGAGAACATTAAATACGTCGTTTGCAATAGATTTTCTTTAATGCAAGGCAGAGCTTTCCAATTTTTGTACTAGAAAGAGAAAAACAAAATTTAATATCCAGGTTCACAAAAATTACATCTAGAAATTGCTTTAAACAACTTCTGTTTTTCAAATCAAACTTTCTAAATTGGCTTTATACAATATTTCTCACTAGGAATGTTATACATGGAGACTTTGGGGCCTATGTATCAAAGGTCTTGCGGACCTGATCCGACAGTACGGATCAGGTCCGTAAGACCCAGCTGAATGCGGAGAGCAATACACTCTCCATATTCAGCATTGCACCAGCAGCTTACAAGAGCTGCTGGTGCAACGCCGCCCCCTGCAGACTCACGGCCAATGGGCCACCAGCAGGGAGGTGTCAATCAACCTGATCGTACTCGATCGGGTTGAATTGTATCGATTCCTGTCCGCCTCATCAGAGCAGGCAGACAGGGTTATGGAGCAGCTGTCTTTAGACACGGGCCCACAAGCTCCATACGGGCTTGATAAATGGGCCTCTTTGATATGAAAACAAATGTGTTGATGCACCTAGACATGTTGGTAAGAAGTTGGGGGCACCATTAACTAACAAATAAAGGCATTAAATGTTGTAGAAACATTTACAAGTTGTGTTCTAGGAAGAATTACTTTGAGTAGGTATGAAAAGTGTGTTGGAGATGTGAGATGAAGCTTCTGAAAGCTTCAAAGATGCCAAATTGATAGACTATTGTCCTTGAGAAGCATCATTCATGACTTTCAAAGCTGAGGAGTTATCTTGTATTTATTTTTACTTTCATTTTTCTGTTGGCTGCACATATAAGCCTCTTATCAATGGTTCACCAAATGTGCTCCTGAACCTATTCCTCAACAATCGATACCAAGAAATCATGGCAAATTTTATAATAGTAGTAAATTGGAAAGTTGCCTAAAATTGCATGCTCTTTCTGAATCATGGAAGTCTAATTTTGACTTTACTGTCTCTTTAACTTCTTAAGTGCAAAATGGCATATCCATAAGACATGAATCACACTCTCAATCTGTCTACAACTTTCCACTGGACATGTCTCATCATGGACCCCATTCTCAAAAAGTTGCTGTCATGAACAGAAATCATCAGTTTTTTTTAAAGAACATTATATTGTAAAGCAAGTTTCTCTCCTACAGATAAAGATTCCATGTGTCTATAAAAACAAGGATATAAATAAACCTCACTGGACCCCAGGACAAAGCCTACAACTGGGTCCCCCATTTTAACAGTTTCCTTTCTGGTAGTTTGAAATCAACAGAAGCTGAGCCAGCAGCCACATAGAAGTGAGAAGACCTGCTTTCCTGTAAGTATAAATATGGTGGCAGGTTTTTCTATATGTCCACGCAGTGATGACCATCTTGGAAACCTTGCCACCATATTTGTAAAGGCAATTCCCTACATTTTCCTTACACTGTGAGCCCTGGCATACAGAGGGGCCAGGCATAATGAAAGTGGAGCCCGGGCCCCAATAGGATATACATTAGTTAAACCAACACTGATTGCAGGGCCAGATGGGACCCCTAGAGGTTTCAGCCTGGTCTTGATTGAGACCACGGAGACCCCTGCAGTTGTGCCCCTGGAATTAAACAATTACAACTTAAATTTCATAAGCTACCACATGTTACTCTAGTCTAGTACTCACCTCATTTTATTTTAAATAAAAAAGGTATCAGTATCATTATACAACACATACTGGAATAGGTACATAAAACAGATCTGACAACAAGTAAAACAATACCTACTACATAGACAATTTCACTATAAGTGCAGAAAAAGCAACTTGCAGTTTACAGCAACATAGACTAAAAGTAATACAATTAATATAAAACACCATTTAACAATACATTAAGAATAAGTAATATTAATACATCTTAAGATATCCCCATAGCAAATTTTAGTTAAACAGCATCATTTAACTATACATAAAGGGCTAGATTACGAGTTACTTGCTAACAGTTGTGTGCAAGCAAATAGGGGATTATTGCGGCTCTTTGCGCGCGTCGGAAGTATCATGGTATTATGAGTTGAAAGAAAACACGTTCGCATGAGCGTATCTGAAATTAACCCCAATCAGAATAGCACAACTTCAGAGATCTGGTTAACTGTTACACTCGATTAAAAAGTTGCACAAAACACATCAAAATTCCATTTAAAAGTGCAGTTACACTGTCTGATAAAAATTATTAAAAATAAAAATTGCATAAAAAAAGTTATAACGGCTTATACATTTTATATGTGTGTACATATGTATTCATATGTGTACATATGTATTTACAGACATAAATACACATAAAAACACATAAATATATATGTATACATATATAGACATATACAAGTACATTGGATCCCTTTGCAGTCAAGTAGATAAAAACATGAAAAATCATATTTATTATTATTATTATTATTATTAGTTATTATTACTATTATTGTTATTAGTTATTTGTAGAGCGCCAACAGATTCTGCGGCGCCATAAACATAGTCGTAATACAATAAAACATTTATAGGGATCAGACAGGCCCTGCCAAGAGTCGCATTGTTGTAGTCAACTCTTTAAAAGGTGATATACAAACAGCATGGCTCTTCGGCTTACATGCTAAGGGGGTTTAAGGGGATAGCAATGGATCAAAGGAAACGGTATGAAGAAAGGTTAGTGTAGGTTGTATGCATCCCCGAACAGTAGAGTCTTTAGGGAGTGCTTGAAATTTTCAAAACTAGGGTAGAGTCTTGTGGAATGAGGCAGCGAGTTCCACAAGATGGGTGCCAGTCTGGAGAAGTTCTGTAAGCGGGAGTGTGAGGAGGTAACAAGAGAGTAGAAGAGTAGGAGGTCATGAGCAGAGTGAAGGGGATGGGAGGGAGAGTATCTGTAGACAAGGGGGGGTAGTTATCAAGCCGTCAACCTCAAATACGCTGGAATTCCGCAGCGTATTTGTGGCGAGGCTGATTCGCCTTAGCTATCAAAGGCTCGAGACCGGCAAAAGTAGAATTTTGTGACGTAAGCTTCGATCCGCCGGACTCAGTCCGACACAGATCGATTCTTACTTCACTCCAGATGTTCCGCACACAAGTGCTGCACATTCTCACTACTTTTGCTAGTTATCAAATGACTAGCAGGTACGCTCGGCACTTTTACGGCCCAGCGTACCTGGTTTTCAAACCGCCACCCCTGGAGGCGGCGGATCCCATAGGAATCAATGGGAGTCTGACCATAGCGAAAGTACAAGTTCGCTGCTGACAGACATCCCATTGATTTCTATGGGAGCTGTCTGCACCTAACACCCTAACATGTACCCCGAGCCTAAACACCACTAATCTGTCCCCCCCTACACCGCCGCAACTAAATAAAGTTATTACCCCCTAAACTGCCGCTCCCGGAGCCCACCGCAAGCTACTCTATACATATTAACCCCTAAACCGCCGCTCCCGGAGCCCACCGCAACTATAATAAATGTATTAACCCCTAAACCGCCGCTCCCTGAACCCGCCGCAACCTATATTAAATGTATTAACCCCTATCCTGCCCCCCCTACACGTCACCACCTATAATAAATTTATTAACCCCTAATCTGCCCCCCCTACACCGTCGCCACCTATAATAAATTTATTAACCCCTAATCTGCCCCCCTACACCGTCGCCACCTATAATAAATGTATTAACCCATAATCTGCCCCCCCTACACCGTCGCCACCTATAATAAATTTATTAACCCCTATCCTGCCCCTCACTACGCCGCCGCCACTGTAATAAAATTATTAACCCCTAAACCTAAGTCTAACCCTAACCCTAACGCCCCCCTAACTTAAATATTAATTAAATAAATCTAAATAATATTTTTATTATTAACTAAATTAATCCTATTTAAAACTAAATACTTACCTTTAAAATAAACCCTAATATAGCTACAATATAAATAATAATTATATTCTAGCTATCTTAGGATTTATTTTTATTTTACAGGTACCTTTCAATTTATTTTAACTAGGTACAATAGCTATTAAATAGTTATTGACTATTTAATAGCTTACTTAGCTAAAATAAACTGACATTTACCTGTAAAATGAATCCTAACCTAAGTTATAATTACACCTAACACTACACTATACTTTAATAAATTATTCCTATTTAAAACTAAATACTTACCTGTAAAATAAACCCTAATATAGCTACAATATAAATAATAATTATATTGTAGCTATCTTAGGATTTATATTTATTTTACAGGTAACTTTGTATTTATTTTAGCTAGTTAGAATAGTTATTAAATAGTTATTAACTATTTAATAACTACCTAGCTAAAAGAAATACAAAATTACCTGTAAAATAAATCCTAACCTAAGTTACAATTAAACCTAATACTACACTATCATTAAATTAATTAAATAAACTACCTACAAATAACTACAATTAAATACAATTACATAAATTAACTTAAGTACAAAAAATAAAAAAAGCTAAGTTACAAAAAATAAAAAAATAAGTTACAAACATTTTAAAAATATTACAACAATTTTAAGCTACTTACACCTAATCTAAGCCCCCTAATAAAATAACAAACCCCCCCAAAATAAAAAAATGCCCTACCCTATTCTAAATTAAATAAAGTTCAAAGCTTTTTTACCTTACCAGCCCTTAAAAGTGCCATTTGTGGGGGCATGCCCCAAAAAGTTCAGCTCTTTTGCCTGTAAAAGAAAAATACAACCACCCCCAACATTAAAACCCACCACCCACATACCCCTAATCTAACCCAAACCCCCCTTACAAAAACCTAACACTAATCCCCTAAAGATCATCCTACCTTGAGTCGTCTTCACTCAGCCGAGCAGCGATGGAACCGAAGTGGACATCCGGAGCGGAAGAAGTTAATCCTCCAAGCGGCGCTGAAGAAATCTTCCATCCGATGAAGTCATCATCCAGGCGGCGCTGAAGAAGTCTTCGATCCGGGCGATGTCATCTTCCAAGAGGCACTGAAGAGGTCTTCTATCCGGGCGATGTCATCTTCCAAGCCGGGTCTTGAATCTTCCTCCCGCCGACGCGGAACCTCCTTCTTCACCGACGGACTACGACGAATGAAGGCTCCTTTAAGGGACGTCATCCAAGATGGCGTCCCCTCAATTCCGATTGGCTGATAGGATTCTATCAGCCAATCGGAATTAAGGTAGGAAAAATCTGATTGGCTGATGGAATCAGCCAATCAGATTGAGCTCGCATTCTATTGGCTGATCGGAACTATTGGCTGATTTGTAACTTAGCTTTTTTTATTTTTTGTACTTTAGTTAGTTTATGTAATTGTATTTAATTGTAGTTATTTGTAGGTAGTTTATTTAATTAATTTAATGATAGTGTAGTATTAGGTTTAATTGTAACTTAGGTTAGGATTTATTTTACAGGTAATTTTGTATTTCTTTTAGCTAGGTAGTTATTAAATAGTTAATAACTATTTAATAACTATTCTAACTAGCTAAAATAAATACAAAGTTACCTGTAAAATAAATATAAATCCTAAGATAGCTACAATATAATTATTATTTATATTGTAGCTATATTAGGGTTTATTTTACAGGTAAGTATTTAGTTTTAAATAGGAATAATTTATTAAAGTATAGTGTAGTGTTCGGTGTAATTATAACTTAGGTTAGGATTTATTTTACAGGTAAATTTCTGTTTATTTTAGCTAGGTAAGCTATTAAATAGTTAATAACTATTTAATAGCTATTGTACCTAGTTAAAATAAATTGAAAGGTACCTGTAAAATAAAAATAAATCCTAAGATAGCTAGAATATAATTATTATTTATATTGTAGCTATATTAGGGTTTATTTTAAAGGTAAGTATTTATAATTAATTTAATATGATTAATTTAGTTAATAATAGAAATATTATTTAGATTTATTTAATTAATATTTAAGTTAGGGGGGCGTTAGGGTTAGACTTAGATTTAGGGGTTAATAATTTTATTACAGTGGCGGTGGTGTAGTGGGGGGCAGGATAGGGGTTAATAAATTTATTATAGGTGATGACGGTGTAGGGGGGGCAGGATAGGGGTTAATAGGTTTAATATAGGTTGCGGCAGGTTCAGGGAGTTTAGGGGTTAAACTATTTATTTAGTTGCGGAGAGGTGCTGGATCAGCAGGATAGGGGTTAATAACTTTATTATAGAGGGCGACGGTGGCAGCGGTGTCCGGGAGCGGCGGTTTAGGGGTTAATACATTTATAAGAGTTGCGTCAGGGTCTAGGAGCGGCGGTTTAGGGGTTAGTAACTTTATTGAGTTGCGGGGGGCTCCGGGGGCGCCGGTATAGGGATAGAACAGTGTAGTTTAGTGTGGGTGCTTAGTGACAGGCTAGCAATAAAGCTGGGAAAAAGCCGAAGGGCAGCGAGATCGGATGAGTGATAACTCTCACAGTCCGCTGCTCATCGCCCCGCGGCTTTTTGACAGCTTTTTGTGATAACTTAGGCGAACGTATTCAAGGTCCGCGGCGGCGAAGGTAGGCAAGCTTAGGCGGGCGTATTGGGCCGGCGAAGTCAGAAAAGTAGGCTTGATAACTACCCCCCATTGTCTGAGATATAGGGTGGAGCAGTGCAGTTGAGGGCTTTGTATGTCAGAGTGAGAATTTTGTGTTTAATCCTGGAGGCAAGAGGAAGCCAGAGATGTACAGCAGATGAAGAGCGACGTGTAAGGAAGATGAGCCTGGCAGAGGCATTCATTATGGATTGTAAAGGAGCTAGGTGGCAGCTGGGGAGACCAGAGAGAACAGAGTTGCAGTAATCAAGGCGGGAAAAGATGAGAGAGTGGATTAAAATCTTAGTTGTGTTTTGTGTAAGGAAATGTCCAATTTTAGAGATGTTTTTAAGGTGGAAGCGGCAGGATTTAGCCAAGGACTAAATGTGAGGAGTGAAAGAAAGATCTGAATCAAGTGTAACCCCAAGACATTGGGCATGCAGGGTAGGGGTAATGATGGAGTTGTCTACAGTTATAGAGAGATTGGGGGTGGAGATTTTGGAAGAAGGGTAGAAAATAAGGAGCTCAATTTTGGAGAGATTTAGCTTGAGTAAGAGGACATCCAAGATAAGATATGAGAAAGACAGTTAGTGACACGGGTTAGCAAGGAAGGAGATAGGTCTGGTGCAGAGAAGTAGATTTGGGTGCAAACAAATGATATTGGAACCAATGGAACTTTATAAGGGAACCTAATAATGATGTGTAGATTGAGAAGAGAAGGGCCAAGGACAGAGCCTTGTGGTACCCCAACAGAAAGTGGTGATGGGGCTGAGGAGGCCCCAGAGAAGGCTACACCAAAGGTACGGTTTGACAGGTAGGAAGAAAACCACGTGAAGGCTGTGTCACAAATGCCAAAGGATTGGAAGATTTGGAGCAAAAGAGGGTGGTCAACAGTATCAAAGACTGCGGACAGATTAAGGAGGATAAGCAGAGAGAAGTGGCCTTTTGATTTTGCTGTAAGTAGGTAACAAGAGTAGTAGGGAAATAGAGTAAGTAGGCAAGAGGTAGTAGGGAAATAGGGTGGTAATTGGATGGGGAGGTTTGATAAAGAGAAGGTTTTTTGAGGATAGGTATGACCAGTGCATGTTTCAGAGATGAGGGAAATATACTGGTGCTGAGGAAGGGGTTGAAAATGTGTGTGAGTATAGGGGTAAGGGTAGAAGAGAGGGAGGGAAGCAGCTGTGAGGAAATAGGGTCAAGGTGACAGATAGTGAGGTGAGAGCTCAGTATAAGTGCTGAAGCGCGTTCCTCAGTAACAGGGGAGAAAGAGCTAAATTTATGGCTATGTTGGTTGTGGTTGATTGCGAGCGTTTGAGGGGGTGAGAGAATGGAAGTATGTTGAGAGCTCATTTAGTTTCTAATGGAGTCAATTTTGTTATTGTTTTGTTATTTTGTTATTTATGCAATATTCAGTTTTAATAAAGTGTTAAACTATTTATTTACTTTTAGTATTTCACATTCTAATGTTCTTCACATAAGGGAATATGTTCTAAGTATCTTTAAATATATATTTATATATATATATCTGTATATAGTTATACCTTTAAATCATCATCTATATATAGGTATAGATATATATTTTAGCTGAAAACTGTCTTATATATGTAGAAATATGTATTTATGAGTAAATAGAACAAATTTTTCTATGTTAAGAACATTGGAATGTAAAATATTAATATTTCATTCTGGTTTGGGGAACTTGAGAAAATTAGATCTGATTAGTGCAACGTGTTCTTTTTTCTCTCCCAATTTTCACAATCCATTGAAGTCTAGGGGGAATACGTTAACGCAGTTGTGATATTGTAACTTCAGCTTTTGCATTCGTCGGGTTAGCACACTAGCGAGTTAACATGGCATATGGTGGGTTACCATGACAACTAGAGGTTAATTTGACCTATAGGGTTTTATGAGTCTTAATAGGGCACACATGCACCACTCACAAATGGTATATTTTTACTTATGATTAAACTACATGTGTAGAAATTGGGCAGAGATTGAGGTCACATTACTTAAAATATAATGTGCAATGTCTCTGAAACCAAATCTGCATAAATGTGTGTTTAATTGTTCCCAATTAAATTATTTCAGGTGTCATAGTGGGCAGATGTTGAGGTCACATGGGCTAAAACACAAGCTCTCAAACAGGAGCAAACAACAGCTTAGTAGATTGTTCTACAGTGAGTTACCACCTGGAAGCAGACTCTTCCCTTTTAGTCCAATCGTGCTTTACACAGAGAAGAATATAATTATTTGCAAAATGCATTGCCTTGGAGTAGAGGCTAAGAATGTTAAGTGGGTAGATTGCTGGATAAGGATTGAGGCAGAGGGTTTCTATGAATGGAGTACAGTAATATGTTAGTTACTAGTGGTGTACCCAAAGAGTCGGTTCTTAGGCCTGTTTTTGTCTAACATTTTTAACATGTTCATTAGTGATATTGGAAGTGGGCTTAAGGGGAAGGTTTGCTTGTTTTCTGATGATACAATTTTTTTTTTCAACAGAGTTGATGTTCCAGGAGGGGTGGATCAAATGAACAGTGATATTGAAAAATCTGGAGGACTGGGCAAATAAATGGGATCTAAAATTCAATTTTACCAAGCAAAATAAAGCATATAGGATCCAAAAATCCAAAGCATAATTATAGTCTCAATGGTGCAGTACTGACTCTAATTAAAGAGGAACGGGACTTGGGAATTATTATTTCAGATGATTTAAAATTTTTGTAAATAATGCAGCAGTGCCATTCAAATACTTGGTTGCATAGGGAGAGGTATTAGTAGAAATAGCAAAGTTCTTATGCCACTTTACAGATCACTAGTTAGGCCTCATTTGGAATATTGTATACAGTTCTGAACAGTATATATTTTGAGAAGGATACAAGTAAACTAGAAACTGTCCAAAGCTACTAAAATGGTACATGGTCTAAAATATAAACATACAAAGAAAGACACTATGGGGCCGATTTATGAAAGTGTGAGCGGATATGATATAATGTAGCGTATCATGTCCGCTGCACATCGATAAATGCCGACAGCATACGTTGTCTGCATTTATCATTGCATAAGCAGTTCTTGTGAACTGCTTGTGTAATGCCGCCCCCTACAGATTTGCGGCCAATCTGTTGCTAGCAGGGGGTGTCAATCAACCCGATCGTATAGGATCGGGCAGATTGATGTCCGCAGCCTCAGAGCAGGCGGACAAGTTATGTAGCAGCGGCCTTTAGACCGCTGCTTCATAACTGCTGTTTCCGGCGAGCCTGGAGGCTCGCGCGAAACAGAGGCATCAAGCTCCATTCGGAGCTTGATAATTTGGCCCCTATGATCTAAATATGTATAGCTAAAAGGGGAGAAGGGGATGAAATGATAGATAAACTGATAAATAATAAGATGTTCATTTGCAACTGTATACATATTTGAAGGCAAGAAATAGTATAAGTAGGCTTACCATAATTTTTAGAGGTGAAACTGGGACCACCTGGTGCGGTGCCAGTGGGGGTGTGGTCAGGAGCGTGGTCAAGGGGGCGTGGCAATTACCGGTCCTTTTAAAGTAGTAGCTTTTATGTGTGTAATGTTTCGTGGATACTCTACCCTTCCTCAAACAAGTGAATCACACAGTTTAAATAGACCATAACACCACCCCCTAGTGAAAAAGGCACCATTACGTTGTCATGGTAAATAAATCATTAATCTAAATCTCAGATTCTAAGTAATGCCAAACATCAAGCATAATTATCACTTTCATAATGATCAATTTCACAATTTAATATCTGCAGTGTAATATGTGTTTTATGCAGACATCCCAAGTCTCCCTGAAGTTCAGGGAGTCTCCCTAATTGTAATAGCGGCTCCCTGATGCCAGCAAATGGAATGCAATCTCCCTGAAACTCCAAGTACCATGATCCAATGTGGCCCAAATCCGGAAACGTGTTTCTTTAAGGAATGCCTTTAGTTGCTGGGACATTATAGAACCCTTAAAGCATTCATCAGTAACCAAAAAGCCCCCACTGATTCTAATAAAATAAAACACAAATACTACCTTATTTACTGCACGTAATTAAAGGGACACTGTACCCAATTTTTTTCTTTTGTAATTCAGAAAGAGCATGCAATGTTAAGCAGCTTTCTAATTTACTCCTATTATCAATTTTTCTTCGTTCTCTTGCTATCATTATTTGAAAAAGAAGGCATCTAAGCTTTTTTTTTGTTTCAGTACTCTGGACAGCACTTTTTTATTGGTGGATGAATTTATCCACCAATCAGCAAGGACAACCCAGGTTGTTCACCAAAAATGGGCCGGCATCTAAACTTACATTCTTGCATTTCAAATAAAGATACCAAGAGAATGAAGAAAATTTGATGATAGGAGTAAATTAGAAAGTTGCTTAAAATTTCATGCTCAATCTGAATCACGAAAGAAAAATTTTGGGTACAGTGTCCCTTTAAACTTCGCATTCTAAAATATTTAAGCATTCAACATGCGTACGGTCACTGGAAAATAGGTTTGTTGTATGTGGTTGTGCAATAAAGCTACTTTTTTTTTGTTTAAATGTGACTTTAGCGGGAAGCTACTTTAATGATAAGGCCCTTATTTAGGGTTTCAAGGTGTCCAATATATAACTGCGAGGGGGGGCGGTAGCGGCGCAGTAGCGGCTGAAGCCACCTCCCTGAAATTAGTTTTTGCAGGTTGGGATGTCTGTTTATGTGTCTAATTAAGGAACAGAGCCAAATACTGATAAGACATAAATACAACATTGAATCAAAGTAAAAAAGAAACACGTACCTGCTAAAGCTGTTTAAGAGGCTACTCTATACCATAATGCAGGAAGATTATAGCCAAAATGCTATCCTGCATGAAGTAAAGCAAGATCCAGGCCAAAAATCCTTCCTGTCTGTACTTCCTAGTCATACCCATATGATTCCCCTAAAGGTGTATTACCGGCAATGTCACCATGGGTCGGGGGGGGGGGGTTAAAATCTTAGAAAAATAATCCAAGTAGTACTACAACATTGAAAAACCCTATGCTGCTCACTCAGCCTGTATTACTAAGGGCTAGATTTATTAACGCCCTACGGCTGCAAGTTCTCACAAGAAGCCTCTTCGCCACCTCTAATGTGGCGAAATTCAATCTCCTCAGTCTAGTCAGACAGAGGAGATTGACAGCTCCTGCCCGCGCGTGATTGGCTGTGCGCGGGCAGGGGGCGGGATTGCACACTCGTGTGCAATGCCGAATACCTGCGGGTATTTTCGCACTGCCACAGGCTAGCTGAGGCGTACAAGGGTGCGTATACGCGCCCCTGTACGCCTCAGCTTTAATAAATCTAGCCCTAAATGTAAACTTTAAAGGACACGAACGTTAAGCTAAGCAGGGCTGTATGTAACAAAGTACCAGCATCCAACTATGTTGGAGAGCCACAGTCCAGTCATTTTGAATAATGTGTCTGGGTTTCAGGTGGTCTGAAACCTGGACATATGATTTGAAACCTGGAGGTGGCAACCCTACTGGGACAGAATGAACAACTGGGTGGGACACTGGGACAGCGCCTCGAAACCGGGACAATCCCAGTAAAAGTGGGACTTCTGGTAAGCCTAAGTATAAGGAAAGTAAAAAAATAAATGACTCAAATAGATCATGCAATTTTAAACAACTTTCCAATTTTCTTCTATTAAAAGTTTTCTTAGTTCTCCTGGTATCCTTTGTTAAAGAGTTACCCTAAGTGAGCTCAGAAGCGTGCACGTGTCCTTAGCCATCAGGCAAGTGTTTGCAAACATGCTTAAAACAATGTTATTTATAGTTACAAACTGCTGTCATTGGGGCCTGTTTATCAAGCTCTGTAGGGAGCTTGAAGGCCCATGTTTCTGGCAAGCCAAATAGTTCAATTAAAGAAAGATTACATTGTGAACAAAGCGAGGCCCTTATAAATTTTAGAAACACAAATTTTTTCTTCAGAAATGTTTATGTTGCTATGTAGTGTTCTTTATGTGAGGACACCTACGTTACAATACAAGGTCTAAAAAAATCCCCCAAAATTTGCATAATTTCTCTCCATGCTGGAGAGGTTTTGAATATCAGGTTCTGGGTGAGAATGGCATCAAACAAGATAGACTATAAAAAAACAAAACAAACACACTGATTTATCTTTTTATTATACATTATTAATTTCTATTGTATTTGGTAGTCCTTTAATTTCCTTAAAAAATAAGAATATAATTATTATGTGTTACCACACTTATTTAAAAAAACTTTGGCTAGATTACGAGTTGTGCGTTAGGGTTAAAAAGCAGCGTTGAGAGGTCCCAACGCTGCTTTTAAATGCCCGCTGGTATTACAAGTCTTGAAATGACAGGCTCACGCTCACTTTTTTGGCAAGACTCGTAAATACCGCAAATCCATTTGCGTAAATTGCGTATCCTATATTTTCAATGGGACTTGCATAGCGCCGGTATTACGAGTCTGACAAAAAGTGAGCGGTAGACCCTCTCCTGTCAAGACTGATACCGCATTTAAAAGTCAGTAGTTAAGAGTTTTACACAACAACGCCGTAGCATAAAACGGTTAACTAAAGTGCTAAAAAGTACACTAACACCCATAAACTACCTATTAACCCCTAAACCGAGGCCCCCCACATCGCAAACACTAAAATAAATATTTTAATCCCTAATCTGCCGAACCGGACATCGCCGCCACTATAATAAACATATTAACCCCTAAACCGCCGCACTCCCGCATCGCAAACACTAGTTAAATATTATTAACCCATAATCTGCCTGCCCTAACAAAATAAAAAAAGCCCCCCAAAATAAAAAAAGGCCTACCCTAGACTAAATTACAAATAGCCCTTAAAAGGGCCTTTTGCGGGGCATTGCCCCAAAGTAATCAATTCTTTTACCTGTAAAAAAAAGTACAAATGCCCCCCCCAACATTAAAACCCACCACCCACACAACCAACCCTACTCTAAAACCCACATAATCCCCCCTTAAAAAAACTAACACTAACCCCTTGAAGATCACCCTACCTTGAGAAGTCTTCACCTAACCGGGCCGAAGTCCTTTACGAAGCCGACAGAAGTGGTCCTCCAGACGGGCAGAAGTTGTCCTCCAGACGGGCAGAAGTGGTCCTCCAGACAGGCAGAAGTCTTCATCCAGGCGGCATCTTCTATCTTCATCCATCCGGCGCGAGCGGCTCCATCTTCAAGACATCCGACGCGGAGCATCCTCTTCAAACGACGGCCGACTGAAGAATGAAGGTTCCTTTAAATGACGTCATCTAAGATGGCGTCCCTTCAATTCCGATTGGCTGATAGAATTCTATCAGCCAATCGGAATTAAGGTAGAAAAAATCCTATTGGCTGATGCAATCAGCCAATAGGATTGAAGTTCAATCCTATTGGCTGATCCAATCAGCCAATAGGATTGAGCTAGCATTCTATTGGCTGATTGGATCAGCCAATAGAATGCAAGCTCAATCCTATTGGCTGATTGCATCAGCCAATAGGATTTTTTCTACCTTAATTCCGATAGGCTGTTATTAAATAGTTAATAACTATTTAATAGCTATTGTACCTAGTTAAAATAAATACAAAGTTGCCTGTAAAATAAAAATAAACCCTAAGATAGATACAATGTACCTATTAGTTATATTGTAGCTATCTTAGGGTTTATTTTACAGGTAAGTATTTAGTTTTAAATATGAATAATTTAGTTAATGATAGTAATTTTATTTAGATTTATTAAAATTATATTTCAGTTAGGGGGGGATTAGGTTTAGGGTTAGACTTTGGTTTAGGGGTTAATACATTTAATATAGTGGCGGCGACGTTGTGGGTAGCAGATTAGGGGTTAATAAATGTAGTTAGGTTGCGGCGACATTGGGGGCGGCAGATTAGGGGTTAATAAATATAATATAGGGTTCTGCGATGTTGGGGGCATCAGATTAGGGGTTCATAAGTATAATGTAGGTGGCGGCGGTGTCCGGAGCAGCAAATTAGGGGTTAATAATATAATGCAGGTGGCGGCGATGTCGGGGGCGTCAGATTAGGGGTTAATAAGTGTAAGATAAGGGGTGTTTAGACTCGGGGTTCATGTTAGGGTGTTAGGTGTAGACATAAATGTATTTTCCCCATAGGAATCAATGGGGCTGCGTTAGGAGCTGAACGCTGCTTTTTTGCAAGTGTTTTGTTTCAGCCGGCTCTCCCCCATTGATTCCTATGGGGAAATTGTGCACGAGCACGTTTTACCTGCTCACCGCTACCGTAAGCAGCGCTGGTATTGAGTTGAGATGTGGAGCTAAATTTTGCTCTTCGCTCAATTTTTTGCGGTTAACGCCGGGTTTGTAAAAACCTGTAATACCAGCGCTGTCTGCAAGTGAGCAGTGAGGGAAAACTGCTCATTAGCACCGCACCCCTGTTAACGCAAAACTTGTAATCTAGGTGCTTATTTTTTAAAAGCCAAAAGTTAACAAGACTATCTTTAAAAAGGTAATTACACCAGTTTGCATCAAAACATAAGGAGAAAAAAAAACATCCAAAGGTCAATGGCATTTAGTTCCAGGTTTCTTAAAATATTTAAGCACTTTAGGATTTAAAGTTTCAACATCTAAAATGTTAATGTTGTTATAAAATTTCATGTAGATGGCATTACGTGATATTCAAGATGACTGTTTGAAGACATGCAGTTAATTCATGGCAAGGCAAGAACACGTTGATGAATCCTTTTAGTGCAGATTGTCATTAATAATATACGTTCTCTTGCAGATCTCCTTATCTTTATGTCTTCGGTAAAAGCCTGGCAATGCACTTGTCATGAAACCTGTTCAAATGATCCGTTATTTAGTCGTATCAGGAGCTCAACCAGGATTTGATTTTTCCTACTGCTAAAAGGTACAAATTGACATTTAGTGAATCATTGTGACCTGCTCCTTAATATTAATTGTATTCTGCTGCATTTGCTGATTGGCTGTGGCTGATCCTTCTGTATCTAATTGTGGAGACTACACCAGGAGTGCACCAGGAATGTTCCTTTCAGGGATGTTTCTCATTAAATGGAAGTAGGAGAGTCAACACATAAAAACAATAAGCTGCTCTTGCTATAAATTGTTATTTTGCACTTGACATAAGAGGTGTTGTTTGATTCACTGTTAGTTAAATAAATGAAGCTTGTATTGTGTGTGGAAAAATTAACACATCCTAGATTGATAATGAGAAGTGCAAATCACCCTTCCTCCTTTGAACCCATCCACTATTAAACCTCCTCCAGGCAAGTCCCCCAAACTTAAACCTCCCCCACCATACACAAGACCTGCCCCCCCCCATGCAGGACCTCCCAACCTAAAAAAGTTTGTTAGATCAAGAAGCCAGACACTGGACACTTGGATAGAAGGTAAATAGATTGGGGATTTTGTTTGGTTTGGGGCTTTTTTGGGGGAGGTATAATTGGTTTAGTATATTTTTTTTAAAAATAATTAGTTTTTGTACTTAGTTTAGTATTTTGTTTTGAAAGTTTTTTTTTTTTTTTTACTTTTGGTGTAGGTTTAGGGGGTAAGGTTAGGGCTTAGTTTAGGTTAGGGGTCTTGCAGTCCTTGGTCAGTTTCAGTTAGGGGATCTTGAGTGCACAACAGCAATTCATTTTGCATCAGTTGGAGATCATCCTGTAGTGCAATTATTTTATGTTCAGAGACAGTTTTAGGTGGCACCCACATATGCCAATATATTTATGAATGTATATGAAGAATATATTATATATTAAAATAAATTATTTTTACTATATGGCACCACTTGGTATATTTGGCATTTTGTTGGGCATCATTGGCTCCCTTTTGCAGTTTGTGGATGAAATCAATGGTGCAACAAGGATGATAACATTTACTCTCACATGGAGGGAGTCTTCTGTACAGTTCTTGGGCACAGTGGTTTATAATACAGATCTGTATAGGAAAACTACAGATATAAATAGCTTATTGCATGCTTCTAGTGCACATCCACCTACCTTCACTTCCTAAGAGTCAATTACTAAGGGTCAAAAGAATCGTATTTGGTGAGAGTTTCTGTAAACAGCGATTACAAGAAATGGGGGAAAGGTTTGTGCAAAGGGGTTATTCCCCATCATTTATTGCATAGAAAATAGATTTGAATAATATATCAGGGACAAAAATGCTAACAAAACACCAAGAGAAAAGGTGATAATAAGAGATTTGTTTTTGTCTCTAAATATATCCCATGAGAAGAAACATACAGAACGTGATCATGAAGCATTGCTCAATTTTAAGGTATTGTCTTCCCAGTGAAGAGTATTTTAAAGGGACATAAAACAAGTTGGGATAAAGACAAAATATAATATGTACTTTACCTGCAAATTTATACTGCAGTGCCTCGCCATTAACCCTTTCTTTTTAGTTTCTGAATTGTAAAGCTCTATCTTCCACACACTTTTCCTTCTATGACTGTATCTATATCTATTGTTATTTTGGTAGAATGCAAAAATGCATAGGGATTATCTGCTGGAGCATGTCTAGAAGCTGTGAACTCAGTTGAAATACAAAGCCTGTGTCTAAACACGGATAGAGGGGGGTGATGTTGGCTTCTTTAGGCAGCTTAGCTATGTAATTCATTTAGCTTATTTTTTTTAATTATTTTAATAAAACTTGCCAGCAATTTTTAAACAATCTTTTTATGGAAACTATATTTAATGAATTAGCCGTTTTAGGATATGCACATATCTCAACCTGTTTTATGTCCCTTTAAGTCTTTCCCTATGCCAGCTTATATGAGTTCTAAGAGCATTAAAGATCAGTTATTTCGGACAGATATTGGCAGTGAGAAAACAATGAGACAAAGTTATATCACAACTCAGAGATGTTGTCTATCCATGTCTGAGTTGTAGTAACTGTAATAGTAGGACAAAGGATCAGAATTTATCCATCCCAGAACTGGAAAAAAACATAATTCTCACTGTAGGCTATACAATAGCCCAATTATACTTCCAAATTATTGACCACATCTCTCCATTGATTACAGCTATAAACTCATCAAATGAGCTACAGTTCATAATCCGGACTTATTGACATACTAGGTATATGATAATTATTTACTGCAATGACTATTGTACCTAAGTAATCACTAGCTCATGGAACCATTTTGGGTGCACATAGAATCGGAATATTTACAGTGATCGCAGCAACAGCATAAGCAATAAGCAATCTTGCTATGACCGTAGATAACAATAGGCTAATTCTGATTGGGCCTGCAGTAAGTTATCACAACCAATCGGTCATTGACTTCCAACCCCACAGCACGCTACTCTAAATCGCTTGTGATTCGCGGAAAGGAGGGCGTGATGCAAACGAACGCTACGATTGGGTGAATAGAATAGGGGGTTTGGTTTAAAAGGTGCTGGTAGCGAGTCACGCATCTTGTCAAATTTGGATTGCACATTGAGAAAGGCCGCTACTCGGCCGAAACGCGTTTGTGCCTAAACTTAACAGTATGCTTATTCAAGCATAATTGTTTTTAATCATTTAATTCTCACACCACAATCCACTGCAAGGGACGTGTGCACACAGAATAGAAGCCATCCCTGTCACCTGAAGACAGCGTATCCTGTTACTGGCCAGGAATACAGGGGGGTGGTGGAAGCTGTGTTCACTGTCTGGGTTATTGCAGGGTGATTCTCACTGGTGTGAGTGTAGAGGGAATTGTGGGGCATTTTGTAAATGGTGAGAGTGTCTTGCTCATTTACACTCTTTTTAATTAATGGTTTAATAAATATTAAGTTTTAACTTAACTTTACTTTATACTTTTGAATAGTTGAATATCTCAACATACTCACTAATAATTATAGGAATGAGTGCTAATTAACCCCTTCTAGTCTAGTTTCTTCCCCCTATCCTTAATCAAGGTTTCACATGTCTTCACAAGTGCCTCAATATCAAGGTCCAAATTAGGCCAGTAAACCACATCCTGTGCTCTGCGCTTACACAGAGTAATGCCCAAATGTCCCTGGTGAATTTGTTCCAGTACTTCTGCCTTCTGTGATTTAGGAATAAGAATACGGTCACCCATGAATATGATATCCCTATGAAACGATAGTTCATTTCTCACAGGCCAGAATCCCTGCAACTCAGGAGAAAGCTTCTTTCATTTTTCTGGCCAGCCATTGCACATGACACAAATAAGTTTTTCTAGTACATTATCTTGTTTGGTATCTTGACTAATTTTTTCCAGCCGTACATTACATCAGCTATTGGAATATTTATTTGTACTGTATGTACCTGTTCTTCCAATTCAGGCTCATCTTGTGCTTTATGTCCTTCTGGAAACACCCTTAACAGCGTATCTGCCATCGGAATTTCCTTTTCTGGTTTATATTTCACTGTGAGATCATACTGTTGTAGTTTCATAACCATCCTCTCAGGCATGGAGGAATAGCAGGCATGATGTACTCCAATGGTTTGTGATCAGTTTTCACAACCACTGGGCAACCATAGATATACTGGTGAAATTTCTCACATCCATTCACAATGGCCAACATCTCCTTCTCAATTTGAGCATAATTGGCTTGTGTTGTTGTCAGAGCTTGTGAAGCATATGCAATAGGCTGTCCTTGTTGAATCAGCACAGCACCTAACCCAAACTGGGATGCATCCACTTGTATCACAGTGTCACAGTTTACGTCAAAATATTTCAGTATTGGCCCCGGATGTTTAGTGATCAGTTTTTTTACCTTCTCAAGTGTCTTTTTCATATTTGCATCCCAAGACCAAATAGCATACCTTTGTAGCAATGCATGTAGTGGGGCTATCAGCTGAGCGAAGCCCTGAGAAAACTTGGATAGATAATTGAAAATGCCTAATGATGTCTCTAGTTCCTTCCTGGAGGATGGGGCCTTCAAGCTAATAACTGCTGTTATCTTCTTTGGATTAGGCTTTAATCCCTCTTTGGTTAGAAGGTGTCCAAAATATTTAACTTCTTCTACCCCAATTTGCATTTTGTTTGGATTGAGTTTAAGATTTTTCTCCCTACACCGCTTGAGTAAGGCAATGAGGTTTTTGTCATCTTCTTTACAATCCTTTCCATAAACCAGCAAATCATCAATTATTACACAACACCATGTAGACCAGCAATCAATTCATGTGATTTCTTTTGAAATATCTCCTGAGCAGAAGCAATGCCAAAAGGTACCCTTGTGAAGCACCATCATCCAAAGGGGGAGTTGAAAGTGGTCAGGTGACTGCTGGGTTCATCAAGACGCAATTGCCAGTAACCAGATTGTGCATCTAGTACACTAAACACTGTTGCTCCTACTAGCCTGTGAGCTATATCATCTATGGTGGAGAGTTTGTAGTGGTCTTTCATTGATCTTTCATTGATAATGATCTTTACAAGTCCAATCTCTTTACTTGTTTTAAGGAAGACCTAATACTGCTGGGGCTTTTGTTTCTATCACAAACAATTGTAAGACCTTTTCAGATCCCTTGTAAAAACATTTTGCATGACAGCGACCCATCACTTTCAGCTTTTCACCACCATATCCCAACAGTTTTGGTAGGTCTTGAGTCTTAAAGGGGGATTCATTTCTGAGGAGTTCTAGGTATGTGTGGCTTGGCACACAGTTTACTTGTGCCCCTGTATCTATTTTGAATGTGACTGGAGTTTTGTGAGCCCCTATCTGTAGGGTTACATTTGCTTCATCTGCAGACTTATGTGATTTCTGTACTGCTGATATATTGGGGTGCAATCTGAGTCTGACCCTGCATTGTCATCATTGTCCTCTATGGTGTGTGCAGCCTGTGTTTGAAAACTTGCAATATGGGAAAACAGTTTACACACCCTGGCAAAATGTCCTCTTTTCTTGAATTTATTACATATCTGCCACCTTGCAGGGCAGGCAGCATTTTTGTTGTGCATGTTTCCACAGTAGCCACAGGTTGCTTGTGTGTTATCTTTAGTGATATCCCGCTTGCCTGCCAGACACTGCATACATCACGTCCCTTTTGTCCCACACATATCAGAAAGTGTGCTGCCTTCTGTTGATCAGTCCATCTGAGCCTGCAAACACAAGCTCAATCAGCTCTCTCCATTTTGACTAATTGCCAGAAATGTTCCCTGACTCTAAATCCAGAGAAGGAATGTTATTTGTGTTGCTGTTTGCTGCCATATCACTTTTCACCCCACTTCTGGTACCATGTGATGATTTTTCACAATGTATTGGCAAACAGCAAGGAGCTAGAACAAGAATACAGACTTTATTCAGCATCATCCATCTTGACAACAACTGCTCGCCCCCTCCGATCACATGACTAAAATGTTAACTGTTTATAATACACAGAGTGAACTAAGCATAACTATTGAACTTAAAATATAACATAAAGCATACACATCATTACACTGAGGACAAAAAGTTGATTAGTGTTAGTGACTGGTGTTAAGGATATATCCACTAGAGGCACGTATAGGAATGAGAAGATTGCTGAAAAGGTTTAATCCTAAATGAGGCACCTGTGTACACCCTTTGGAAATGGTATTTAAACAGTGTCTGTGCACATTATGTTTATTCATTACTAATGTAAGCGGTGCACAAAAGTTGTATTTCTTGATGCTTCTTTAATAAACTTTTTTATTTTATGTAAGCAGTGCTGTTGATTTCTTGGCCATTTTTCAGAGAATATGAATTATAACGCAAAAACTTTTCTCATGGTTAGTTTTTGGCCGAAGCAATTTATTATCAATCAACTGTGTTTACTCTTCTTAAATCATAATGGCGACAGTAACTACCCAAATGACCCTGATAAAAGTTTACATACCCCAGTTCTTAATACCGTGTATTGACCCCTTTAACATCAATGACAGCTTAAAGTCTTTTTTGGTGTTTATGGATGAGGCTCCTTTTCTTCTCAGATGGTAAAGCTGCCCATTCTTCCTGGCAAAAAGCCTACAGTTCCTGTAAATTCTTGGGCTGTCTTGCATGAACTGCACGTTTGAGATCTCCCCAGAGTGGCTCAATGATATTGAGGTCAGGAGACTGAGATGGCCACTCCAGAACCATCACTTTATTATGCTGTAAACAATGACAGGTCGACTTGGCCTTGTGTTTAGGATCATTGTCATGTTGGAATGTCCAGGTACATCCCATGCACAGCTTCCGGGCTTGATATCAATTCTGACCAAATTTCCTGTGCCTTTGTAGCTCACACATCATCAAAACATCAGTAATCCACCTCCGTGTTTCACAATAGGAATGGTGTACCTTTCATCATAGGCCTTGTTGACTCCTCTCCAAATGTAGCGTTTATGGTTGTGGCCAAAATGCTCAATTTTGGTCTAATCACTCCAAATGACTTTGTGCCAGAAGGTTTGAGGCTTGTTTCTGTGCTGTTTGGCGTATTGTAAGCGGGATACTTTATAGCATTTGCATAGTAATGGCTTTCTTCTGGCGACTTGACCATGCAGCCCATATTTCTTCAAGTGCCTATTGTGCATCTTGAAACAGCCACACCACATGTTTTCAGAGAGTCCTGTATTTCACCTGACGTTATTTGTGGGCTTTTCTTTGCATCCAAAACAATTTTCCTGGCAGTTGTGGCTGAAATTTTAGTTTGTCTACCTGACCGTGGTTTTGTTTCAACATAAACCCTCATTTTCCACTTCTTGATTATAGTTTAAGCACTGCTGATTGGCATTCTCAATTCCTTGGATATCATTTTATATCCCTTTCCTGTTTTATACAGTTCAACTACCTTTTCCCGCAGATCCTTTGACAATTATTTTGCTTTCCCCATGACCCAGAATCCAGAAACGTCAGTGCAACACTGGATAAAAGATGCAAGGGTCTGTCAGGAGTACAGAAACTCATTGACCTTTTATACACACACACTAATTACAAGAAAACAGATTACAGGTGAGGATGGTTACCTTTAATAGCCATTCAAATCCCTTTGTGTCAACTTGTGTGCATGTTCTCAGGCCAAACTCACCAGGGTATGTAAACTTTTGATCAGGGTCATGGGTAGTTTCTGTTGTCATTATGATTTAAAAAGAGTAAACACAGTTGATTGATAATAAATGGCTTCAGCCAAACACTAACCATGAGTGAAACAAATTTTTTTGTGTTATTATTCACATTCTCTGAAAAATCATAAATTCTGCCAGGGTATTTAAACTTATGAGCACAACTGCATATATATATATATATATATATATATATATATATATATATATATATATATATATATATATATATACAGGGAGTGCAGAATTATTAGGCAAATGAGTATTTTGACCACATCATCCTCTTTATGCATGTTGTCTTACTCCAAGCTGCATAGGCTCGAAAGCCTACTACCAATTAAGCATATTAGGTGATGTGCATCTCTGTAATGAGAAGGGGTGTGGTCTAATGACATCAACACCCTATATCAGGTGTGCATAATTATTAGGCAACTTCCTTTCCTTTGGCAAAATGGGTCAAAAGAAGGACTTGACAGGCTCAGAAAAGTCAAAAATAGTGAGATATCTTGCAGAGGGATGCAGCACTCTTAAAATTGCAAAGCTTCTGAAGCGTGATCATCGAACAATCAAACGTTTCATTCAAAATAGTAAACAGGGTCGCAAGAATCGTGTGGAAAAACCAATGCGCAAAATAACTGCCCATGAACTGAGAAAAGTCAAGCGTGCAGCTGCCAAGATGCCACTTGCCACCAGTTTGGCCATATTTCAGAGCTGCAACATCACTGGAGTGCCCAAAAGCACAAGGTGTGCAATACTGAGAGACATGGCCAAGGTAAGAAAGGCTGAAAGACGACCACCACTGAACAAGACACACAAGCTGAAACGTCAAGACTGGGCCAAGAAATATCTCAAGACTGATTTTTCTAAGGTTTTATGGACTGATGAAATGAGAGTGAGTCTTGATGGGCCAGATGGATGGGCCCGTGGCTGGATTGGTAAAGGGCAGAGAGCTCAAGTCCGACTCAGACGCCAGCAAGGTGGAGGTGGAGTACTGGTTTGGGCTGGTATCATCAAAGATGAGCTTGTGGGGCCTTTTCGGGTTGAGGATGGAGTCAAGCTCAACTCCCAGTCCTACTGCCAGTTTCTGGAAGACACCTTCTTCAAGCAGTGGTACAGGAAAAAGTCTGCATCCTTCAAGAAAAACATGATTTTCATGCAGGACAATGCTCCATCACACGCGTCCAAGTACTCCACAGCGTGGCTGGCAAGAAAGGGTATAAAAGAAGAAAATCTAATGACATGGCCTCCTTGTTCACCTGATCTGAACCCCAATGAGAACCTGTGGTCCATCATTAAATGTGAGATTTACAAGGAGGGAAAACAGTACACCTCTCTGAAGAGTGTCTGGGAGGCTGTGGTTGCTGCTGCACGCAATGTTGATGGTGAACAGATCAAAACACTGACAGAATCCATGGATGGAAGGCTTTTGAGTGTCCTTGCAAAGAAAGGTGGCTATATTGGTCACTGATTTGTTTTTGTTTTGTTTTTGAATGTCAGAAATGTATATTTGTGAATGTTGAGATGTTATATTGGTTTCACTGGTAAAAATAAATAATTGAAATGGGTATATATTTGTTTTTTTGTTAAGTTGCCTAATAATTATGCACAGTAATAGTCACCTGCACACACAGATATCCCCCTAAAATAGCTATAACTAAAAACAAACTAAAAACTACTTCCAAAACTATTCAGCTTTGATATTAATGAGTTTTTTGGGTTCATTGAGAACATGGTTGTTGTTCAATAATAAAATTAATCCTCAAAAATACAACTTGCCTAATAATTCTGCACTCCCTGTACATACACACACACCCTCACTGGGATGTCCACAAAAAACACACAAATACATACACACCCACCCTCACAGAGGCATCAACAGAAAATACGTAAAGACATACATAAAAAACACACACACACTCACAGACACCCACAGAAAATGCACTAATAACAATATGCACACACCCTCACAAAGACATCCACAGAAAATGTACAAAGGCACACACACACACCCTCATAGAGACACCAACAGAAAACACACAGACATACACACAGACATAGGCACACACCATCACAGAGACACCCACAGAGAACACACAGACATATGCACACACCCTCACAGAGAACCCCACAGAAAACATACAGACATATGCCCACACTCACAGAGACATGCACAGAAAACACACAGACAAACATGCACACACACACACCCTCACAGAGAAACCCACATGTGACAATGCTGAAGAAATTACACTTTGCTACAATGTAAAGTAGTGAGTGTACAGCCTGTATAACAGTGTACATTTGCTGTCCCCTCAAAATAACTCGGCACACAGCCATTAATGTCTAAACCGTTGGCAATAAAAGTGAGTACACCCCTAAGTGGAAATGTCCAAATTGGGCCCAATTAATCATTTTCCCTCCCCGGTGTCATGTGACTCATTAGTGTTACAAGTTCTCAGGTGTGAATGGGGAGCAGGTGTGTTAAATTTGGTGTTATCACTGTCACACTCTTTCATACTGGTCACCTAAAGTTCAGTATGGCACCTCATGGCAAAGAACTCTCTGAGGATCTGAAAAAATGTATTGTTGCTCTACATAAAGATGGCCTAGTCTATAAGAAGATTGCCAAGATAGCATGGTGGGAGAGACCATACATCGGTTTCACAGGGCAGGTTCCACCCAGAACAGGCCTCACCATGGTCGACCAAAAAGTTGAGTGCACATGTTCAGCTTCATATCCAGAGGTTGTTTTTGGAAAACAGATGTATGAGTGCTTCCAGCATTGCTGCAGAGGTTGAAGGGGTGGGGGGTCAGCCTGTCAGTGCTCAGACCATACGCCACACACTGCATCAAATTGGTCTGCATGGCTGTCATCCCAGAAGGAAGCCTCTTCTAAAGATGATGCACAAGAAATCCCACAAACAGTTTAATGAAGACAAGCAGACTAAGGACATGGATTACTGGAACCATGTCCTGTGGTCCGATGAGATCAAGATAAACTTATTTGGTTCAGATGGTGTCAAGCGTGTGTGGCGGCAACCAGGTGAGGAGTACAAAGAGAAGTTTGTCTTGCCTACAGTCAAGCATGGTAGTGGGAGTGTCATGGTCTGGGCCTGCATGAGTGCTGCTGGCACTGGGAAGCTACCGTTCATTGAGGGAACCATGAATGCCAACATGTACTATGACATACTAAAGCAGAGCATGATCATCTCCCTTCGGAAACTGGGCCGCAGGGCAGTATTCCAACATGATAACGACCCCAGACACACCTCCAAGATGACCACTGCCTTGCTAAAGAAGCTGAGGGTAAAGGTGATGGACTGGCCAATCATGTCTCCAGACCAAGACCCTATTCAGCATTTGTGGGGCATCCTCAAACGGAAGGTGGGGGAGCGCAAGGTTTCAAACATCCACCAGCTCCGTGATGTTGTCATGGAGGAGTGGAAGAAGACTCCAGTGGCAACCTGTGAAGCTCTGATGAACTCCATGCCCAAGAGGGTTAAGGCAGTGCTAGAGAACAATGGTGGCCACACAAATATTGACACTTTGGGCCCAATTCGGACATTTCCACTTAGGGGTGTACTCACTTTTGTTGCCAACGGTTTAGACATTATTGGCTCACTACTTTACATTGTAGCAAACTGTAATTTCATCAGTGTTGTCACATGAAAAGATATAATAAAATATTTACAAAAATGTGAGGGGTGTACTCGCTTTTGTGGGATACTGGGCATACACACACACACACACACACACTCACAGAGGCACCCATAGAAAATGCACAAAGAAATACGCACACACCCTCACAAAGGCATCCAGAGAAAATTCACAAAGACATACACACACACCCTCATAGAGACATCCACAGAAAATGCACAAAGACAGACACACACCCTCACAGAGAGACTAACAGAAAAAAATACATACACACTCAAAGAAACACCAACAAAAGCAAAAAGACATAAACAGACACTCACAGAAACACTCACAGAAGATAACATTTCTGCACATTTCCATCCCCTAAATTAACAGTGTGTGACATGCATGATACAAAAATAGCAGAAATTAAGAGATCACTTTTTAAAGAATCATATTTGTAAATTTGCAAACAAAATACTTCTGTGAATTCAAAATTGTACATTA
Organism: Bombina bombina; assembly: GCF_027579735.1. Taxonomy (NCBI): domain Eukaryota; kingdom Metazoa; phylum Chordata; class Amphibia; order Anura; family Bombinatoridae; genus Bombina; species Bombina bombina. The sequence continues at coordinate 90,193,833 of NC_069501.1, forward strand.
ATGATCTGTTAGAATGGGTAGATGAAGAAAAGCACTTTTCAAAGTTGGCATATATTTGTTTGTTTTCTTATTTTCCCCAACTGGTGTACAAATGTTGCCATCTGTCAGCTGGATTTTGAAATGCTGTACTCTATATGGTCTTTGTGGAACCATGAGCTGTGGTACTCAGTCTCATACCATTAGATCTGCAGGATTTAGGCTTGTTTGTTTGTATTTCAAAATTAAGTCAGCTGTAGTGTAAACTGAACATTGTTAAGTTAACCTGTCTCATTTCAAACACTGAGCAATCTTAGCCTGAGAGTATAACATGTTATGCAGATGTAAAAATCTTAGATAAAATGCCTCCTGGCATCTGGAAAGTCCTTGCATAGAGGGCCAGTAAACTGGAACTAATATATATATATATATATATATATACATATATATATATATATATATATATATATATATATATATATATATATATATATATATATCAACACACAATAAGAGGATAAGCACTAATATAATAATAATGTACTTAAATAAGCCAACTATTGTAAGTGCTCAAGACCAGGATGCACTACTACCTATACACCCACAAATAGTATAAATATAAATATAAGTCTCCACACTAATAATGAAAATATGCAATGAATGAATAGCAAGAATGCATTAATGAGCATAAAAAGAAATTTTAATAAAAATAAGCATCAAAAAAACAAAACATCCTAATTGCAATCCATAAATTAACACAGATGCAACAAACATACACACATCCATGCAAACTGGGCGTCCCCAGTTATCAAGCAGCAAAAAACTTAAGTGGTGGAGGTCAGACTTTAGAGCAAAAAGTCAAAACCCTGGCTATATATGAAAACCATGGGCATATACTGATGTTAGATGCAAGCAATGAAATGAACAAGTAAGATAAGGCAGTTCATGCACTTGTAGCGATCAAGCAAGATAAGGCAGTTCATGCACTTGTGGCAATATATGCAAAGTATGATGGTATGGTTAGTAAGCTGACAGTTGCAAAGATGACAAGTGGTGCCAAACAATCAAGAGTATATAGCAATATATCAAATGAGGCAACGTTTATGCATACAATATTGCTAAATTCATGTAGATGCTTCCAATTTCCTCAATGTATGATTTGGGACAAAGTGTAAACCTGCTCCGGCACTTGAGGACCAAAGTCTGCCGGTGAGTAACAACTGTGTAAGAGTAACGCTCTGTGAGCGATCTCACCCAATCCGTGTAGAATCTCAGAAGTTCAGGCCAAGATGAAGGGTGGAGCCCGAAACGCGCGTTGCCTGCTGTTGTGGAAGTGACGTCAGACGCTAATAGAGCTCGATGCTCGCATGCTGGTTTGGAACACTGACAGCTTGATACAGGCTGGGGATTGCCACAATCATTACCGCTGCCATGGACAGTGTTCATTCAGCCTTCTGAGATTCTACACGGATTGGGTGAGATCACTCACAGAGCGTTACTCTTACACAGTTGTTACTCACCGGCGGACTTTGATCCTCGAGTGCCGGAGCAGGTTTACACTTTGTCCCAAATCATACATTGAGGAAATTGGAAGCATCTACATGAATTTAGCAATATTGTATGCATAAACGTTGCCTCATTTGATATATTGCTATATACTCTTGATTGTTTGGCACAACTTGTCATCTTTGCAACTGTCAGCTTACTAACCATACCATCATACTTTGCATATATTGCCACAAGTGCATGAACTGCCTTATCTTGCTTGATCGCTACAAGTGCATGAACTGCCTTATCTTACTTGTTTATTTCATTGCTTGCATCTAACATCAGTATATGCCCATGGTTTTCATATATAGCCAGGGTTTTGACTTTTTGCTCTATAGTCTGACCTCCACCACTCAAGTTTTTTGCTGCTTGATAACTGGGGACACCCAGTTTGCATGGATGTGTGTATGTTTGTTGCATCTGTGTTCATTTATGGATTGCAATTAGGATGTTTTGTTTTTTTATGTTTATTTTTATTAAAATTTCTTTTTATGCTCATTAATGCATTCTTGCTATTCATTCATTGCATATTTTCATTATTAGTGCGGAGACTTATATTTATATATATAAATAAAAAATCATATCTGCCAAAAGGACACCTACCATTTGTGTATTGAGGAGAAAACATTACTACATCGTTTTAAATATAGAATTTCTACAGCTTTTCTCAAATAATCATAAATACACTGCTGCATATTGCTAAAAAAATGTGTTTTTATTGACCCCTGGCCCCACCATACAACTACCACACTGAAGTTACAAGCTGAAATTGCACAAAGAAATAAAAAATATTTACTAAGTAAGTCCTACCTGCTCTGTAAATGAAAGTGATCTGCACACACTGTACAAACTGAAGTGCCATGTCTGTCTCATACTGTGCATAGTGCTTTAGTGCACACTCAGAAATCTAAAATGCTAATGCTTTACTCCTTGTAATGACTATTCCCATGCTCAATAGCACTCTGCTATAGCGCCCTCTGGTGGCTGCCAACATAAAAAAAAATGTCACCCCCTGATGGCGGCCCTGCATACACACACAGTGCCCTCCACTAATATTGGTACCCTTGGTAAATATAAGCAAAGAAGGCTGTGAACAATTGTCTTTATTGTTTAACCTTTTGATCATTTGTTAAAAAAATGCAGAAAAATACTCTGCTCTCATTGATATCAAACAATTGCAAACATAACACAGGTTTATCCACAAAAAAAATCTTTGTTAAATATATGTGTGCTACAATTATCAGAACCACTATGAATTCATATGAAAAAAAATATATTTGAAGTATCTTCCCATAGATATTTAACATTTTAGTACACCATTGGTGACTAAGAACAGGAAATTGTTCAACCATGACTTCCTGTTTCACATGGGGTATAAATATGAGTTAACACATAGGCCAAATTCCATAAGTCATGCATCACAATGCGTGAGACCAAAGAATATAGCTGTGATGTGCGGCAACATTTTTTTGAGCTTCACAAAATGGGAAGTGGTTGTAAGAAAATAGCAGAAGCATTGAAAATGCCCAATTACCACCGCCAGGACAATAATTAAAAAGTTCCAGTCAACTGGAAATGTTATAAATCAACTTGGAAGAAGACGTGTGTATATATTGTCTTAGCGCAATGTAAAGAGGATGTTTCAAGTGGCCAAAATATTTCCAAGGATCACTGCTGGAGGGTCAGAAAGTCTACAAAACTACAATCGGACGTCACCTACATCACCACAAGTTGTTTGGAAGGGTTTCAAGAAAAAAGCCTCTACTCTCATCCAAAAACAAACTGAAGCGTCTTCACTTTGCCAGATACTATTGGAACATCAAATGGGATAGAGTTCTTTGGTCAGATGAAACCAAAATTAAGCTTTTTGGCAATAAACACAAGAGGTTAGACATGTGCATGGCTAAAAAATTTGGTTCGTTTTCGGTTCGGATCGATTCGGACTTTTCCAATTTTGGATCGGATCGAATCGAATTCAGCAAAATTTGAATGAATTCATTTCGGATTTATTCGGATTCAAATAAATTCGTTTCGGATTTATTTGGATTCGAATAAATTCGGCTGAATTCGGTTCTATTCAGTTCGATTCGGTTCCGAAATTCGGTATGTTTTAGTACACTAACACCCATTTAGTACACTAACACCCATAAACTACCTATGAACCACTAAACCGAGGCCCTCCCACATCGCAAACCCTATAATAAAATGATTTAACCCCTAATCTGCTGACCGGACACCGTCGCCACCTACATTATAGCTATTAACCTCTAATCTGCCGACCGGACATCGCCGCTACCTACATTATAGCTATTAACCCCTAATCTGCTGTCCCTAACATCGCTGACCCCTACATTATAGTTATTAACCCCTAATCTGCCCCCCCCCAACGTCGCCACAACCTAACTACAAGTATTAACCCCTAATCTGCCGACCGGACATCGCCGCCACCTACATTATAGCTATTAACCCCTAATCTGCTGTCCCTAACATCGCCGACCCCTACATTATAGTTATTAACCCCTAATCTGCCCCCCCCAACGTCGCCGCAATCTAACTACAAGTATTAACCCCTAATCTGCCGACCGGACATCGCCGTCACATACATTATAGCTATTAACCCCTAATCTGCTGTCCCTAACGTCGCCGACACCTACATTATGGTTATTAACCCCTAATCTGCCCCCCCCAACGTCGCCGCAATCCTAACTACAAGTATTAACCCCTAATCTGCCAACCGGACACTGCCGCCACCTACATTATAGCTATTAACCCCTAATCTGCTGTCCCTAACATCGCCGACCCCTACATTATAATTATTAACCCCTAATCTGCCCCCCCAACATTGCCGCAATCCTAACTACAAGTATTAACCCCTAATCTGCCAACTGGACACCGCCGCCACCTACATTATAGCTATTAACCCCTAATCTGCTGTCCCTAACATCGCCAACCCCTACATTATAGATATTAACCCCTAATCTACCCCCCCAACGTCGCCGCAACCTAACTACAAGTATTAACCCCTAATCTGCCAACCGGACATCGCAGCAACTATAATAAATGTATTAACCCCTAAACCGCCGCACTCCCGCCTCGCAAACACTATAATAAACTTTATTAACCCCTAATCTGCCCTCCCAAACATCGCCGTCACCTTCCTACAATTATTAACCCCTAATCTCCCGCCCCCAACGTCGCCGCTACTATAATAAGGTTATTAACCCCTAAACCTAAGTCTAACCCTAACTCTAACACCCCCTAACTTAAATATAATTTAAATAAAACGAAATAAATTTACTATAATTAAATAAATGAATCCTATTTAAAACTAAATACTTACCTATAAAATAAACCCTAAGATAGCTACAATATAACTAATAGATACATTGTAGCTATCTTAGGGTTTATTTGTATTTTACAGGTAACTTTGTATTTATTTTAACTAGTTACAATAGTTATTAAATAGTTAATAACTATTTAATAACTACCTAGCTAAAATAAATACAAATTTACCTGTAAAATAAATCCTAACCTAAGTTACAATTACACCTAACACTACACTATCATTAAATTAATGAAATAAATGAATCCTATTTAAAACTAAATACTTACCTGTAAAATAAACCCTAATATAGCTACAATATAACTAATAGTTACATTGTAGCTATTTTAGGATTTATATTTATTTTACAGGCAACTTTGTATTTATTTTAACTAGGTATTGACTATTTAATAGCTACCTAGTTAAAATAATTACAAAATTACCTGTAAAATAAATCCTAACCTAAGTTACAATTAAACCTAACACTACACTATCATTAAATAAATTAACTACAAGTACCTACAATTAAATACAATTAAATAAACTAAACAAAAGTACAAAAAAACCCCCCACTAAATTACAAAAAATAAAAAAATTACAAGAATTTTAAACTAATTACACCTAATCTAAGCCCCCTAATAAAATAACAAAGCCCCCCAAAATAAAAAAATGCCCTACCCTATACTAAATTACAAAAGTTAACAGCTTTATTACCTTACCAGACCTTAAAAGGGCCTTTTGCGGGGTATGCCCCAAAGAAAACAGCTCTTTTGCCTGTAAAAAAAAACACAATACCCCCCCACATTACAACCCAACACCCACATACCCCTACTCTAACCCAAACCCCCTTAAATAAAACTAACACTACCCTCCTGAAGATCGCCCTACCTTGAGTCGTGTTCACCCAGCTGGGCCGAAGTCTTCATCCGATGGGGCAGAAGAGGACATCCACACCGGCAGAAGTCTTCATCCAAGCGGGGCAAGAAGAGGTCTTCCATCCATCAGAAAAGTACCAAAAAACAAACAAACACTAAATTAGCAAAAATAATAAAATATTACAATAATTTTAAACTAATTACACCTAATCTAAGCCCCCTACTAGCTATTAATATAGCTATAATATAACTAATAGTTACATTGTAGCTATTTTAGGATTTATATTTATTTTACAGGCAACTTTGTATTTATTTTAACTAGGTACAATAGTTATTAAATAGTTAATAACTATTTAATAACTACCTAGCTAAAATAAATACAAATTTACCTGTAAAATAAATCCTAACCTAAGTTACAATTACACCTAACACTACACTATCATTAAATTAATTAAATAAATGAATCCTATTTAAAACTAAATACTTACCTGTAAAATAAACCCTAATATAGCTACAATAAAACTAATAGTTACATTGTAGCTATTTTAGGAGTTATATTTATTTTACAGGCAACTTTGTATTTATTTTAACTAAGTAAAATAGCTATTAAATAGATATTTACTGTTTAATAGCTACCTAGTTAAAATAATTACAAAATTACCTGTAAAATAAATCCTAACCTAAGTTACAATTAAACCTAACACTACACTATCATTAAATAAATTAAATAAATTAACTACAAGTACCTACAATTAAATACAATGAAATAAACTAAAGTACAAAAAAAACAAACACTAAATTACAAAAAATAAAAAAATATTACAAGAATTTTAAACTAAGTACACCTAATCTAAGCCCCCTAATAAAATAACAAAGCCCCCCAAAATAAAAAAAAATGCCCTACCCTATACTAAATTACAAAAGTTAACAGCTCTATTACCTTACCAGCCCTTAAAAGGGCTTTTTGCGGGGCATGCCCCAAAGGAAACAGCTCTTTTGCCTGAAAAAAAAAAACACAATACCCCCCCACATTACAACCCACCACCCACATACCCCTACTCTAACCCAAACCCCCCTTAAATAAACCTAACACTACCCCCCCTGAAGATCTCCCTACCTTGAGTCGTGTTCACCCAGCTGGGCCGAAGTCTTCATCCGATGGGGCAGAAGAGGACATCCAGAGCGGCAGAAGTCTTCATCCAAGCGGGGCAAGAAGAGGTCTTCCATCCATCAGAAGTCTTGATCCAGGCGGCATCTTCTATGTTCATCCATCCGGAGCGGAGTGGCAGCATCCTGAATACATCCGACGCGGAGCATCCTCTTCTTTCTTGATCCGACGACTAAATGACTGTACCTTTAAGTGACATCATCCAAGATGGCGTCCCTTGAATTCCGATTGGCTGATAGGATTCTATCAGCCAATCAGAATTAAGGTAGGAAAATCTGATTGGCTGATTCAATCAGCCAATCAGATTCAAGTTCAATCCGATTGGCTGATCCAATCAGCCAATCAGATTGACCTCGCATTCTATTGGCTGTTCCGATCAGCCAATAGAATGCGAGGTCAATCTGACTGGCTGATTGGATCAGCCAATCGGATTGAACTTGAATCTGATTGGCTGATTGAATCAGCCAATCAGATTTTCCTACCTTAATTCTGATTGGCTGATAGAATCCTATCAGCCAATCGGAATTCAAGGGACGCCATCTTGGATGACGTCACTTAAAGGTACAGTCATTTAGACGTCGGATCAAGAAAGAAGAGGATGCTCCGCGTTGGATGTATTCAGGATGCTGCCGCTCCGCTCCGGATGGATGAACATAGAAGATGCCGTCTGGATCAAGACTTCTGATGGATGGAAGACCTCTTCTTGCCCCGCTTGGATGAAGACTTCTGCCGTCTGGATGTCCTCTTCTGCCCCATCGGATGAAGACTTCGGCCCGGCTGGGTGAACACGACTCAAGGTAGGGAGATCTTCAGGGGGGTAGTGTTAGGTTTATTTAAGGGGGGTTTGGGTTAGAGTAGGGGTATGTGGGTGGTGGGTTGTAATGTGGGGGGGTATTGTGTTTTTTTTTACAGGCAAAGGAGCTGTTTTCTTTGGGGCATACCCCGCAAAAAGCCCTTTTAAGGGCTGGTAAGGTAATAGAGCTGTTAACTTTTGTAATTTAGTATAGGGTAGGGCATTTTTTTTATTTTGGGGGGTTTTGTTATTTTATTAAGGGGCTTAGATTAGGTGTACTTAGTTTAAAATTCTTGTAATATTTTTTTATTTTTTGTAATTTAGTGTTTGTTTTTTTTGTACTTTAGTTTAGTTTATTTCATTGTATTTAATTGTAGGTACTTGTAGTTAATTTATTTAATGATAGTGTAGTGTTAGGTTTAATTGTAACTTAGGTTAGGATTTATTTTACAGATAATTTTGTAATTATTTTAACTAGGTAGCTATTAAACAGTAAATATCTATTTAATAGCTATTTTACCTAGTTAAAATAAATACAAAGTTGCCTGTAAAATAAATATAAATCCTAAAATAGCTACAATGTAACTATTAGTTATATTGTAGCTATATTAATAGCTAGTAGGGCGCTTAGATTAGGTGTAATTAGTTTAAAATTATTGTAATATTTTATTATTTTTGGTAATTTAGTGTTTGTTTGTTTGTTTTTTGGTACTTTTCTAATGGATGGAAGACCTCTTCTTGCCCCGCTTGGATGAAGACTTCTGCCAGTCTGGATGTCCTCTTCTGCCCCATTGGATGAAGACTTCGGCCCAGCTGGGTGAAAACGACTCAAGGTAGGGAGATCCTCAGGGGGGTAGTGTTAGGTTTATTTAAGGGGGGTTTGGGTTAGAGTAGGGATATGTGGGTGGTGGGTTGTAATGTGGGGGGGGGGGTATTGTGTTTTTTTTTACAGGCAAAATAGCTGTTTTCTTTGGGGCATGCCCCGCAAAAGGCCCTTTTAAGGGCTGGTAAGTTAATAGAGCTGTTAACTTTTGTAATTTAGTATAGGGAAGGGCATTTTTTTATTTTGGTGGGCTTTGTTATTTTATTAGGGGGCTTATATTAGGTGTAATTAGTTTAAAATTCTTGTAATATTTTTTTATTTTTTGTAATTTAGTGGGGTTTTTTTTGTACTTTAGTTTAGTTTATTTAATTGTATTTAATTGTAGGTACTTGTAGTTAATTTATTTAATGATAGTGTAGTGTTAGGTTTAATTGTAACTTAGGTTAGGATTTATTTTACAGGTAATTTTGTAATTATTTTAACTAGGTAGCTATTAAATAGTCAATAACTATTTAATAGCTATTGTACCTAGTTAACATAAATACAAAGTTGCCTGTAAAATAAATATAAATCCTAAAATAGCTACAATGTAACTATTAGTTATATTGCAGCTATATTAGGGTTTATTTTACAGGTAAGTATTTAGTTTTAAATAGGATTCATTTATTTAATTAATTTAATAATAGTGTAGTGTTACGTGTAATTGTAACTTAGGTTAGTATTTATTTTACAGGTAAATTTGTATTTATTTTAGCTAGGTAGTTATTAAATAGTTATTAACTATTTAATAACTATTGTACTTATTTAAAATAAATACAAAGTTGCCTGTAAAATAAATATAAATCCTAAAATAGCTACAATGTAACTATTAGTTATATTGTAGCTATATTAATAGCTAGTAGGGGGCTTAGATTAGGTGTAATTATTTTAAAATTCTTGTAATATTTTATTATTTTTGGTAATTTAGTGTTTGTTTGTATATTGGTACTTTTCTGATGGATGGAAGACCTCTTCTTGCCCCGCTTGGATGAAGACTTCTGCCAGTCTGGATGTCCTCTTCTGCCCCATTGGATGAAGACTTCGGCCCAGCTGGGTGAAAACGACTCAAGGTAGGGAGATCTTCAGGGGGGTAGTGTTAGGTTTATTTAAGGGGGGTTTGGGTTAGAGTAGGGATATGTGGGTGGTGGGTTGTAATGTGGGGGGGGGTATTGTGTTTTTTTTTACAGGCAAAATAGCTGTTTTCTTTGGGGCATGCCCCGCAAAAGGCCCTTTTAAGGGCTGGTAAGGTAATAGAGCTGTTAACTTTTGTAATTTAGTATAGGGTAGGGCAATTTTTTATTTTGGGGGGCTTTGTTATTTTATTAGGGGGCTTAGATTAGGTGTAATTAGTTTAAAATTCTTGTAATATTTTTTTATTTTTTGTAATTTAGTGTTTGTTTTTTTTGTAATTTAGTGTTTTATTTTTTTGTACTTTAGTTTATTTAATTGTAGATAATTGTAGGTACTTTTCTGATGGATGGAAGACCTCTTCTTGCCCCGCTTGGATGAAGACTTCTGCCGGTGTGGATGTCCTCTTCTGCCCCATCGGATGAAGACTTCGGCCCAGCTTTAAGGGCTGGTAAGGTAATAGAGCTGTTAACTTTTGTAATTTAGTATAGGGTAGGGCATTTTTTATTTTGGGGGGCTTTGTTATTTTATTAGGGGGCTTAGATTAGCTGTAATTAGTTTAAAATTGCCGGTCTGGATGTCCTCTTCTGCCCCATCGGATGAAGACTTCGGCCCAGCTGGGTGAACATGACTCAAGGTAGGGAGATCTTCAGGGGGGTAGTGTTAGGTTTATTTAAGGGGGGTTTGGGTTAGAGTAGGGGTATGTGGGTGGTGGGTTGTAATGTTGGGGTGTGGTATTGTGTTTTTTTTTTACAGGCAAAAGAGCTGTTTTCTTTGGGGCATACCCCGCAAAAGGCCCTTTTAAGGGCTGGTAAGGTAATAGAGCTGTTAACTTTTGTAATTTAGTATAGGGTAGGGCAATTTTTTATTTTGGGGGGCTTTGTTATTTTATTAGGGGGCTTAGATTAGGTGTAATTAGTTTAAAATTCTTGTAATATTTTTTTATTTTTTGTAATTTAGTGTTTGTTTTTTTTGTAATTTAGTGTTTTATTTTTTTGTACTTTAGTTTAGTTTATTTAATTGTAGATAATTGTAGGTACTTGTAGTTAAATTATTTAATGATAGTGTAGTGTTAGGTTTAATTGTAACTTAGGTTAGGATTTATTTTACAGGTAATTTTGTAATTATTTTAACTAGGTAGCTATTAAATAGTCAATAACTATTTAATAGCTATTGTACCTAGTTAAAATAAAATACAAAGTTACCTTTAAAATAAATATAAATCCTAAAATAGCTACAATGTAACTATTAGTTATATTGCAGCTATATTAGGGTTTATTTTACAGGTAAGTATTTAGTTTTAAATAGGATTAATTAATTTAATTAATTTAATGATAGTGTAGTGTTAGGTGTAATTGTAACTTAGGTTAGGATTTATTTTACAGGTAAATTTGTATTTATTTTAGCTAGGTAGTTATTAAATAGTTATTAACTATTTAATAACTATTGTACCTAGTTAAATAAATACAAAGTTGCCTGTAAAATAAAAATAAACCCTAAGATAGCATACATGAAAACCAACACAAAAATGGTTTACTGACCACAAACTCAAGTTCCTGCTTTGGCCATCCCAGTCCCCTGACTTGAACCCATAGAAAACCTGTGGGGTGAACTGAGAAGGAAAGTCCACCAGTGTCGACCTCGTAATTTGAAGAATCTGGAGAGATTCTGTATGGAGGAATGTTCTCAGATCCCTTGCCATGTATTCTACAACCTCATCAGGCATTATAGGTGAAAATTCAGAGCTGCTATCTTGGGAAAGGGTGGAAGCACAAAGTATTGACTAAAAGGGTGCCAATAATTGTACCACACATATATTTAACCCTTTATTTTTATAAACCTGTGTTGTGTTTGTGATTGATATCCATGACAGCAGAGTATGTTTGTGTATTTTTTTAACAAAACATCAAAATGTTAAACAATAAAGACAATTTTAGTGGAAGCACTGTGTGTTTATATATATATATATATATATATATATATATATATATATATATATATATATATATATATATATATATATAGCTATGTTAGGGTTTATATTTATTTTACAGGTAAATTGTTAATTATTTTAACTAGGTATAATAGCTATTAAATAGTTATTAACTATTTAATAGCTACCTAGTTAAAATAATTACCCAATTACCTGTAAAATAAATCCTAACCTAAGTTACAAATACATTAAATAAACTACAAATATCTATCTAAAAATACAATTAAATAAACTAAACTAAATTACAAAAAAAACCAAACACTAAATTACAAAAAATAAAAAAAAGATTACAAGATTTTTAAGCTAATTACACCTATTCTAAGCCCCCTAATAAAATAATAAAGCCCCCCAAAATAAAAAAATTCCCTACCCTATTCTAAATTAAAGTTCTCCCTACCTTGTATTCACCCCGCCGGGCAGAACTCCTCATCCGATCCGGGCGATGTGTTCCAGCAAGCGGCAGTGAAGTCTTCTTCCATCCGGGCGATGTCTTGAAGCAAGCGGCAGAGAGTCTTCTTCCATCGGTGATAGTTGGGGTGAATACAAGGTAGGGAGATCTTCAGGGGGGGGTAGTGTTAGGTTTATTTAAGGGGCGTTTGGGTTAGATTAGGGGTATGTGGGTGGTGGGTTGTAATGTTGGGGGGTGGTATTGTGTTTTTTTTTGCAGGCAAAAGAGCAGTTTTCTTTGGGGCATGCCCCCACAAAAGGCCCTTTTAAGGGCTGGTAAGGTAAAAGAGCTTTGAACTTGTTTTAATTTAGAATAGGGTAGGGATTTTTTTTTATTTTGGGGGGCTTTATTATTTTATTAGGGGGCTTAGAATAGGTGTAATTAGCTTAAAAATCTTGTAATCTTTTTTTTATTTTTTGTAATTTAGGCCTAGATTTAGAGTTCGGCGGTAGCCGTCAAAACCAGCGTTAGAGGCTCCTAACGCTGGTTTTGGCCGCCCGCTGGTATTTGGAGTCAGTGATTAAAGGGTCTAACGCTCACTTTTCAGCCGCGACTTTTCCATACCGCAGATCCCCCTACGCCATTTGCGTAGCCTATCTTTTCAATGGGATCTTTCTAACGCTGGTATTTAGAGTCGTTTCTGCAGTGAGCGTTAGAGCTCTAACGACAAGATTCCAGCCGCCTGAAAATAGCAGGAGTTAAGAGCTTTCTGGCTAACGCCGGTTTCTAAAGCTCTTAACTACTGTACCCTAAAGTACACTAACACCCATAAACTACCTATGTACCCCTAAACCGAGGTCCCCCCACATCGCCGCCACTCGATTAAAATTTTTAACCCCTAATCTGCCGACCGCCACCTACGTTATACTTATGTACCCCTAATCTGCTGCCCCTAACACCGCCGACCCCTGTATTATATCTATTAACCCCTAACTTGCCCCCCACAACGTCGCCGCAAGCTACTTAAAATAATTAACCCCTAATCTTCCGACCGCAAATCGCCGCCACCTACGTTATCCCTATGTACCCCTAATCTGCTACCCCTAACATCGCCGACCCCTATATTATATTTATTAACCCCTAATCTGCCCCCCACAACGTCGCCGACACCTACCTACACTTATTAACCCCTAATCTGCCGAGCGGACCTGAGCGCTACTATAATAAAGTTATTAACCCCTAATCCGCCTCACTAACCCTATCATAAATAGTATTAACCCCTAATCTGCCCTCCCTAACATCGCCGACACCTAACTTCAATTATTAACCCCTAATCTGCCGACCGGAGCTCACCGCTATTCTAATAAATGTATTAACCCCTAAAGCTAAGTCTAACCCTAACACTAACACCCCCCTAAGTTAAATATAATTTTTATCTAACGAAATAAATTAACTCTTATTAAATAAATAATTCCTATTTAAAGCTAAATACTTACCTGTAAAATACATCCTAATATAGCTACAACATAAATTATAATTATATTATAGCTATTTTAGGATTAATATTTATTTTACAGGCAACTTTGTAATTATTTTAACCAGGTACAATAGCTATTAAATAGTTAAGAACTATTTAATAGTTACCTAGTTAAAATAATTACAAATTTACCTGTAAAATAAATCCTAACCTAAGATATAATTAAACCTAACACTACCCTATCAATAAAATAATTAAATAAACTACCTACAATTACCTACAATTAACCTAACACTACACTATCAATAAATTAATTAAACACAATTGCTACAAATAAATAAAATTAAATAAACTATCTAAAGTACAAAAAATAAAAAAGAACTAAGTTACAGAAAATAATAAAATATTTACAAACATAAGAAAAATATTACAACAATTTTAAACTAATTACACCTACTCTAAGCCCCCTAATAAAATAACAAAGCCCCCCAAAATAAAAAATTCCCTACCCTATTCTAAAATACAAATATTACAAGCTCTTTTACCTTACCAGCCCTGAACAGGGCCCTTTGCGGGGCATGCCCCAAGAATTTCAGCTCTTTTGCCTGTAAAAAAAAACATACAATACCCCCCCCCCAACATTACAACCCACCACCCACATACCCCTAATCTAACCCAAACCCCCCTTAAATAAACCTAACACTACCCCCCTGATGATCTTCCTACCTTGTCTTCACCATGCCAGGTTCACCGATCCGTCCTGGCTCCAAGATCTTCATCCACCCCAAGCGGGGGCTAGACATCCACTGAAGAAGTCCAGAAGAGGGTCCAAAGTCTTCCTCCTATCCGGCAAGAAGAGGACATCCGGACCGGCAAACATCTTCTCCAAGCGGCATCTTCTATCTTCTTCCATCCGATGACGACCGGCTCCATCTTGAAGACGTCCAGCGCGGATCCATCCTCTTCTTCCGACGACTAGACGACGAATGACGGTTCCTTTAAGGGACGTCATCCAAGATGGCGTCCCTCGAATTCCGATTGGCTGATAGGATTCTATCAGCCAATCGGAATTAAGGTAGGAATTTTCTGATTGGCTGATGGAATCAGCCAATCAGAATATAGTTCAATCCGATTGGCTGATCCAATCAGCCAATCAGATTGAGCTCGCATTCTATTGGCTGATCGGAACAGCCAATAGAATGCGAGCTCAATCTGATTGGCTGATTGGATCAGCCAATCGGATTGAACTATATTCTGATTGGCTGATTCCATCAGCCAATCAGAAAATTCCTACCTTAATTCCGATTGGCTGATAGAATCCTATCAGCCAATCGGAATTCGAGGGACGCCATCTTGGATGACGTCCCTTAAAGGAACCGTCATTCGTCGTCTAGTCGTCGGAAGAAGAGGATGGATCCGCGCTGGACGTCTTCAAGATGGAGCCGGTCGTCATCGGATGGAAGAAGATAGAAGATGCCGCTTGGAGAAGATGTTTGCCGGTCCGGATGTCCTCTTCTTGCCGGATAGGAGGAAGACTTTGGACCCTCTTCTGGACTTCTTCAGTGGATGTCTAGCCCCCGCTTGGGGTGGATGAAGATCTTGGAGCCAGGACGGATCGGTGAACCTGGCATGGTGAAGACAAGGTAGGAAGATCATCAGGGGGGTAGTGTTAGGTTTATTTAAGGGGGGTTTGGGTTAGATTTGGGGTATGTGGGTGGTGGGTTGTAATGTTGGGGGGGGGTATAGTATGTTTTTTTTTACAGGCAAAAGAGCTGAAATTCTTGGGGCATGCCCCGCAAAGGGCCCTGTTCAGGGCTGGTAAGGTAAAAGAGCTTGTAATATTTGTATTTTAGAATAGGGTAGGGAATTTTTTATTTTGGGGGGCTTTGTTATTTTATTAGGGGGCTTAGAGTAGGTGTAATTAGTTTAAAATTGTTGTAATATTTTTCTTATGTTTGTAAATATTTTATTATTTTCTGTAACTTAGTTCTTTTTTATTTTTTGTACTTTAGATAGTTTATTTAATTTTATTTATTTGTAGCAATTGTATTTAATTAATTTATTGATAGTGTAGTGTTAGGTTAATTGTAGGTAATTGTAGGTAGTTTATTTAATTATTTTATTGATAGGGTAGTGTTAGGTTTAATTATATCTTAGGTTAGGATTTATTTTACAGGTAAATTTGTAATTATTTTAACTAGGTAACTATTAAATAGTTCTTAACTATTTAATAGCTATTGTACCTGGTTAAAATAATTACAAAGTTGCCTGTAAAATAAATATTAATCCTAAAATAGCTATAATATAATTATAATTTATATTGTAGCTATATTAGGATGTATTTTACAGGTAAGTATTTAGCTTTAAATAGGAATTATTTATTTAATAAGAGTTAATTTATTTCGTTAGATAAAAATTATATTTAAGTTAGGGGGGTGTTAGTGTTAGGGTTAGACTTAGCTTTAGGGGTTAATACATTTATTAGAATAGCGGTGAGCTCCGGTCGGCAGATTAGGGGTTAATAATTGAAGTTAGGTGTCGGCGATGTTAGGGAGGGCAGATTAGGGGTTAATACTATTTATGATAGGGTTAGTGAGGCGGATTAGGGGTTAATAACTTTATTATAGTAGCGCTCAGGTCCGCTCGGCAGATTAGGGGTTAATAAGTGTAGGTAGGTGTCGGCGACGTTGTGGGGGGCAGATTAGGGGTTAATAAATATAATATAGGGGTCGGCGGTGTTAGGGGTAGCAGATTAGGGGTACATAGGGATAACGTAGGTGGCGGCGATTTGCGGTCGGAAGATTAGGGGTTAATTATTTTAAGTAGCTTGCGGCGACGTTGTGGGGGGCAAGTTAGGGGTTAATAGATATAATACAGGGGTCGGCGGTGTTAGGGGCAGCAGATTAGGGGTACATAGGGATAACGTAGGTGGCGGCGGTTTACGGAGCGGCAGATTAGGGGTTAAAAGTGTAATGCAGGGGTCAGCGATAGCGGGGGCGGCAGATTAGGGGTTAATAAGTGTAAGGTTAGAGGTGTTTAGACTCGGGGTACATGCTAGAGTGTTAGGTGCAGACGTAGGAAGTGTTTCCCCATAGGAAACAATGGGGCTGCGTTAGGAGCTGAACGCTGCTTTTTTGCAGGTGTTAGGTTTTTTTTCAGCTCAAACAGCCCCATTGTTTCCTATGGGAGAATCGTGCACGAGCACGTTTTTGATGCCGGCCGCGTCCGTAAGCAACTCTGGTATCGAGAGTTGCATTTGCGGTAAAAATGCTCTACGCTCCTTTTTTGGAGCCTAACGCAGCATTTGTTTGAACTCTCGATACCAGAGTTAAATTTATGGTGCGGCCAGAAAAAAACCCGCGGAGCGTTAACAGCCCTTTTACCGCCGAACTCTAAATCTAGGCCCTAGTGTTTTTTTTTTTTTTTTGTAATTTAGTTTAGTTTATTTAATTGTATTTTTAGATAGATATTTGTAGTTTATTTAATTTATTGATAGTGTAGGTGTATTTGTAACTTAGGTTAGGATTTATTTTACAGGTAATTGGGTAATTATTTTAACTAGGTAGCTATTAAATAGTTAATAACTATTTAATAGCTATTATACCTAGTTAAAATAATTAACAATTTACCTGTAAAATAAATATAAACCCTAACATAGCTATAATGTAATTATTAATTACATTGTAGCTATCTTAGGGTTTATTTTATAGGTAAGTATTTAGATTTAAATAGGAATATTTTAATTAATAATATTAATATTAGATTTATTTTAATAAGAGTTTAGTTAGGATGTTAGAGTTAGATAGGGTTATTATACTTAATATATATATAATATAATAACGATATTAACTATATTAACCCTAATATAATTAGGGTTAATATAGTTAATATAGCTGGCGGCGGTGTAGGGGGATTAGATTAGGGGTTAATACATTTATTATAGGTGGCCGCGGTGTAGGGGGATGTAGATTGTAGGCAAAAGAGCAGTTTACCTTGTGACAAAGCCCCGCCAAAAGCCCTTTTAAGGGCTGGCAAAAGAGCTGAATTCTTTGGGGCATGCCCCGCAAAAAGCCCTTTTAAGGGCTGGCAAAAGAGCTGTTACTTTGGGGCAATGCCACGCAAAAAGCCCTTTTCAGGGCTATTTGTAGGGTTAGACTTAGGTTTAGTGGTAGGGATAGTTTAGTATTTTAGGGGTTAAATAATTTAATATAGATGGCGGCGGGGTAGGGGGATTAGATTAGGGGTTAATAATTTTAAAATAGCGGCAGGGTAGGGGCTCACTTTAGGGGGTAGGTAAGGTAGATGGCGGCGGTGTTAGGGGCTCACTTTAGGGGGTTATAGATTTAATATAGCTGGCGGCGGTTTAGGGGTTAATAACTCTATTAGGTAGTGGCGGGCTCCGGGAGCGGCGATTTAGGGGTTAATACATATTTTATTGTTAGGATAGTGAGGGGGGATAGCGGATAGAGGGTTAGACGTGTCGGGCTATGTTAGGGAGGCGTGTTAGACGTGTCGGGCTATGTTAGGGAGGCGTGTTAGACAGTGCGGGTGATTTAGACTTTAGTCAGGTTTTGTAGGCGCCGGCAGTTTCTAACGTGCCGCAAGTCACTGGTGACGCCAGAAATTTGTACTTGTTTCTGGACATCGCTGGTTTGTCAGATTTACGGCACGTTAGCATCTGACGGCGACATATATGGGATAGCTCGAGTTGCGAGCTGAAACTGCGGGCGACGCGGGTTCCCTCGCTTGCGCCGCAAACTACGATCTATATCGGATCGCGCCCCAGGATGTAGCATTAGAGCCCTGGCAGTGCAGGTGCACTCATGCAAACTGCCAAACTAAATGTTAAGAAACAGCAGTCATTAGGCTATTGCTTACTAACCTATCTGCCAACTTAGAGGTGGCACTACCTTCAGTGGCTGAACTAATGCTGGTGCAGCCAATGCCACTGCACTTGGGCCCGAGAGTTTGGGGGTCCCACACAGAGTCCCAGATGAGAGCTGCTGCCAATTATTAAAAAAAAAACATTATTGGAGATTGTGGAGCAAAAATAAAATTATTAAACAAAGTGTGCTGCATTTTATTATGAGACCCGGACCGTGCCATTGTGTAAATATACTTAAAGTGAGTGTCATAGGTTTTTTTGTAAGCATGACTGGCGTTAAATTGACAAATGCCAAGTAATTGTGGCTTGTACTGCTTAGCCCACTTTGATTAACCAGTATGTTTTTTAGTCTGAGCCAGACAACCAATCAATGACATGCAAAGTAGTCTTCTAGCTAGGCTAGATGCTAATTTAGGACAGCATAACCAATAGAGCAGACCCCTTAGGGGTGGGGCCTGTCCTAAGGCTCTAGTCTGTCTATAAGTTACTTAACACTCGCAATGGAAAACTGGAGCATGTCTGCTTGCTACTGCAACTGTGTGTGTAAGAGCAAGAACTACTAATTCGCATTGAGCAACTTTTCAGGAGGGTGGGAAGGATATTAGTATGTTCCTGACTGACTTTCACTATTTTAAGTGTTTATGTTATGTGGATGTGCCTCCATCAGGCGGCACATGACACTGGCTGCTAGCATGCCTTGTTTCTCACTCAACCAAACAGTCTTTTTTCTCTTACCATACTGTATAACCATTGTTGCCTCCAAAGTAACCCCCTGTCTGATCTTGGGATCTAAGCCTATTGAAAATGTATCCATAGGCCTGTGTTTATTGATAACCAGGGTTGGTCAGCCCCCCCCCCCCCCAAATCTTGTACCAGGGCCCTCTCTTGATTAGATCCATCACTAGCCACCTTGTTTTTCCAGTGTGAGGGGCAGGCTGAATTTGCTTGTGTAATAATAAATGTGGGCAGCGGATTTTGCACATTGCCCTGAATGCAGGAGAACAGATTTCCATAGCTGGGAACTGGGAACACTGCATAGTAGATCAAGCACTTTCTTTCTTATGTGGTGAGAATCCACAAGATTCTTACTCTTGAGAATTAATTTCCTAGTCACCAGGATGAGGCAAAGACACCCTACACCAGAGCTTTAAGTATCGCGCCTACTTCCCTTTAAGTAGGATTATTAAAGACTTACAGGGATGTTAGTCGCATATTTTCCCTCAATGGATATTTCCTGGATGAGATGAGATTGAACTAGACGTTCAAAGATTCTTTTGAAGGACAACATTTCCTTCAAAGTGCCTGTAGATTTGAAACTAGAAAGTTTTCTGTGAAAGGTCTTCCTGCTGGGTGGTTTGTTGTTTAAGTTAGGGGCATCATTTGTATGACAGGATCAGCTTCTCTCTAGTGGGATTCCTTATATGAAGATGGTTCACCCACTGCTTACTATTGGGGGAGGCAAGTTCTGGGGCTCTTGGAGGTCTCTGGGAGTTTGGTCTCATCACGAGGCAAGGTCACCATTAAATATCTTGGAACTCTATGTGATCTTCAGAGCTCTACAGGCTTGTCCTCTTTCAGATCAGTTCCATTTATCACTTTTAGTCTGACAACATTCAATGGTA
The DNA here is from genome assembly GCF_027579735.1 of Bombina bombina. Taxonomy (NCBI): domain Eukaryota; kingdom Metazoa; phylum Chordata; class Amphibia; order Anura; family Bombinatoridae; genus Bombina; species Bombina bombina. Next base: position 90,213,870 of record NC_069501.1, read on the forward strand.
GTTTATATAAATCATCAGGGTGGTATCAACAGTGCTCTGGCAATGAAACAAGTGCCTCACATTCTGAATTAGGGAGATGCCCATGAGTGTAACATCTCAGCAATTAATATTCCCAGAGCCAACAAGCGGAAGTGGATTATTTGGTTGTCAGACACTTCTTTAGGGAAGATGGTTCCTCAATCAAGAGATTGTAGCTAGGGTTTTCCGGAAATCGACTTGACCACAAACTTCTAAATGTGGGTCGAGGTTGCGGATCCTCAGGGGTAGATGTACTATCAGCTTCTTGTCCCTTTAATCTAGTTTTTCTGCTTCCACCAATTGTTCTCCTCTGAGGTTGATTGCTCGGTCGAACTAAATAATACTTCAGCAATCATAATAACTCGTGATTGGCCAACAGAAAGTGGTATACATATCTGTTTCAGATGTCCAGCGTGCCCCGGTGGCATTTCCCTTCAATGTCCAGATCTTTTTCTCAAGGTCTGTCATTTTATCTAACTCTTCACTTGATCAATCTGACAGTTTAGGCATTGAATGCTTACTTCTTTCTAAAAGATAAACTCTGCTTGGAGTTCTGACAGAGGTGTACTTAGCATTTAGTAAGAATTCCTTGAATCTTGCATTTCCTTTAGGGTGGCCTAGTTAAGAGTCTATCAGCCAGCACTATGAAGGGGCATAGTTCAGCTCTTTCTTTTTTTTGCATAGGAAGCTAGTTCGTCTTCTAGATATCAAAGCATATTTCAGGCCTTGGTCAGATTCAGATGGAGTTTGAATCTGTTTCTAAGTGTTTTACAGTCTTCTTTGAACCAGATGCATATGTTTGATATTCAGTTCTTATCATGGTTGGTTTTATTTCTTAGTTTTTTTCCCCCTTGGCTATTTGAGTATCTGAATTGGCAGCTCTCTCTTGTGAGCATCAGTATCTGATGTTTCCTCAGGACAAAGCTGTCTTGCGGACTTGGTCTATTTTACTACCTAAGTGGTAATGTAAGGGTCAGAAAGTGACTAATCTGCCGCTCCAGACATCACCACCACTATAATAAACACATTAACCCCTAAACCACCGCACTCACCATCGCAAACACTAGTTAAATATTATTAACCCCTAATCTGCCGCCCCTAACATCGCCACCACATACCCACATTTATTAACCCCTTATTATTAACCCCTTATCTGCCGCCCCCAACGTCGCCACCACTATACTAAATTTATTAACCCCTAAACCTAAGTCTAACCCTAACACCCCCTAACTTAAATATAATTCAAATAAATCGAAATAAAAAATACTATCATTACCTAAATTATTTCTATTTGAAACTAAATACTTACCTGTAAAATAAACCCTAAGCTAGCTACAATATAACTAATAGTTACATAGGGGCCTATTTATTAAAGGTCTTGCGGACCTGATCCGACAGTGCGGATAAGGTCCGCAAGACCTCGCTGAATGCGGACAGCAATATGCTCTAAGCATTTAACATTGCACCAGCAGCTCTTGTGAGGTTTGTATTTTTTTTTTTACAGATAAAAGAGCCGATTTCTTTGGGGCAATGCCCAGCAAAAGGCCCTTGGTAGTTTAGTTTAGGCTAGGGGTTTTTTTTTGTATTTTTTTGGGGGGGGCTTTTTTATTTTGATAGGGCTATTAGATTAGGTGTAATTAGTTTAAATATCTGATCATTTGTTTTTTATTTTGTGTAATTTAGTGGGGTTTTTTTTGTAATTTAGGAAATTGTATTTAATTAATTTAATTAATTTAATTTTTGTGTAATCTTAGGTGTTAGTGTAAAACAGGTTAGGTTTTATTTTACAGGTAAATTTGTATTTATTTTAACTAGATAGTTAGCAAATAGTTAATAACTATTTAGTAACTATTCTACTGAGTTAAAATAAATACAAACTTGCCGGTAAAATAAAAATAAACCCTAAACTAGCTACAATGTAACTATTAGTTATATTGTAGCTAGCTTAGGGTTTATTTTACAGGTAAGTATTTAGTTTTAAATAGGAATAATTTAGGTAATGATAGTAATTTTTATTTAGATTTATTTGAATTATATTTAAGTTAGGGGGTGTTAGGGTTAGACTTAGGTTTAGGGTTAATACATTTAGTATATGGGCGGCGACGTTGGGGGCGGCTGATTAGGGGATAATAAATGTATGTAGGTGGCGGCGATTTTAGGGGCAGCAGATTAGGGGTTAATAATATTTAACTAGTGTTTGCGATGCGGGAGTGTGGCGGTTTAGGTGTTAATATGTTTATTATAGTGGTGGTGATGTCGGGAGCGGCAGATTAGGGGTTAATAATTTTATTTTAGTGTTTGCGATGCGGGAAGGCCTCGGTTTAGGGGTTAATAGGTATTTTATGTTGCCTGCCTGCCAGCGTGTGTGCCAGGCTCACAGCGTATACTGTGCCCACTTGCCCAGTGCCACCACTCATATCTGGTGTAACAGTAGTGTAAATTTAAAAATAAAAAACTTTTTGGACTGTGAAACATCAGTCTGCTTTTTTGTTTCAGGCTCACAGCGTATACTGTGCCCACTTGCCCAGTGCCACCACTCATATCTTGTGTAATAGTAGTGTAAGTGTACATTTAAATAAAAAAAAAAACTTTTTGGACTGTGAAACATCAGTCTGCTTTTTTGTTTCAGGCTCACAGCTTATACTGGGCCCACTTGCCCAGTGCCACCACTCATATCTTGTTTAATAGTAGTGTAAGTGTACATTTAAAAACAAAAAAAACTTTTTGGACTGTGAAACATCAGTCTGCTTTTTTGTTTCAGGCTCACAGCTTATACTGGGCCCACTTGCCCAGTGCCACCACTCATACCTTGTTTAATAGTAGTGTAAGTGTACATTTAAAAACAAAAAAAACTGTTTGGACTGAGTCTGCGAAACATCAGTCTGCTTTTTTGTTTCAGGCTCACAGCTTATACTGGGCCCACTTGCCCAGTGCCACCACTCATATCTTGTTTAATAGTAGTGTAAGTGTACATTTAAAAAAATAAAAACTTTTTGGACTGTGAAACATCAGTCTGCTTGTGTAATCTAATTGCAGTTGCCGGCCTGCCATCGTGTGTGCCAGGCTCACAGCGTATACTGTGCCCACTTGCCCAGTGCCACTACTCATATCTGGTGTAATAGTAGCGTAAATTTAAAAACAAAAAACTTTTTGGACTGTGAAACATCAGTCTGCTTTTTTGTGTCAGGCTCACAGCGTATACTGTGCCCATTTGCCCAGTGCCACCACTCATATCTTGTTTAATAGTAGTGTAAGTGTACATTTAAATAAAAAAAAACTTTTTGGACTGTGAAAAATTCGTCTGCTTTTTTGTTTCAGGCTCACAGCTTATACTGGGCCCACTTGCCCAGTGCCACCACTCATATCTTGTTTAATAGTAGTGTAAGTGTACATTTGAAAACAAAAAAAACTTTTTGGACTGTGAAACATCAGTCTGCTTTTTTGTTTCAGGCTCACAGCTTATACTGGGCCCACTCGCCCAGTGCCACCACTCATATCTTGTTTAATAGTAGTGTAAGTGTACATTTAAAAAAATAAAAACTTTTTGGACTGTGAAACATCAGTCTGCTTTTTTGTGTCAGACTCACAGCGTATACTGTGCCCACTTGCCCAGTGCCACCACTCATATCTTGTTTAATAGTAGTGTAAGTGTACATTTAAAAACAAAAAAAAACTTTTTGGACTGTGAAATATTAGTCTGCTTTTTTGTTTCAGGCTCACAGCTTATACTGGGCCCACTTGCCCAGTGCCACCACTCATATCTTGTTTAATAGTAGTGTACGTGTATATTTAAAAAAATAAAAACTTTTTGGACTGTGAAACATCAGTCTGCTTTTTTGTTTCAGGCTCACAGCTTATACTGGGCCCACTTGCCCAGTGCCACCACTCATATCTTGTTTAATAGTAGTGTAAGTGTACATTTAAAAAAAAATGACAGGCAGAGGCAGGCCACCCCGCAGGTGCCATCGTGGTCGTGGTGCTGTGAACCCCTTTGGCACTAGAATAATGCCCAATGTTCAGAGGCCACGTCCCATGAACTCGAAAAGTTCTGAGGAGGACATAGTTGACTTTATAACACAGGACACCAAATCTTCTATAGCTTCCGCTACGAACCTTGACGCACCATCCTCCTCCAGCTTATCTTCAGGCACCTCTCAAGTTACCACTCGCCCGCCTGCCGCCACCACCAACACTAGCACCACAGCCGCTTGATCTGTCATAGGAGTTTTTTACACATCATTTGGAAGAAATGAGTGATGCGCAACCATCATTGACAGAGGATGTAGATAACAGTGATATGTCTCAGTCAGGCAGCATTACAGACATGGACGTACGGTGTGATGATGATGATTTTGTACCCGCTGCTGCTTCCTTTGTCGATTTGTCAGATACAAGTGAAGCGGTTGATGATGACAATGCGTCCGTGGATGTCACGTGGGTGCCCGCTAGAAGAGAAGAAGAACAGGGGGAAAGTTCAGATGGGGAGACAGAGAGGAGGAGGAGGAGGAGGAAACAAGTTGGAAGCAGGGGGAGGTCATCGCAAGGAGCTAGTGGCACAGTCAGACAGCATGCATCGGCACCCGGGGTCAGCCAGACAGCACGCCAATCCAAGAGGAAGAGGAAGAGTTGTGGTCACCATCACCACCAGAAACAGCCTTATCAGCATCGCTTGCTGGACCAGCGGCAACGCTGGAAGAGGATTGTGAGGAAGAGGAGTCAGAGGAGGAATGTGGCTTGGAGGAGGAAGACCAACCACAACAGGCATCCCAGGGTGCTCGTTGTCACCTATCTGGTTCCTGTGGTGTTGTACGTGGCTGGGGGGAAGAAGATACCTTCAGTGAGATCACTGAGGATGAGGAACAGGATATGAGTAGCTCGGCATCCAACCTTGTGCAAATTGGGTCTTTCATGCTGTCGTGCCTGTTGAGTGACCCTCGTATAAAAAAGCTGAAGGAGAACGACCTGTACTGGGTGTCCACACTACTAGACCCCCGGTATAAGCATAAAGTGCCTGAAATGTTACCGAATTACCGCAAGTCGGAAAGGATGCAGCAGTTCCAAAATAAATTAAAAAGTATGCTTTACACAGCGTATAAGGGTGATGTCACAGCACAACGGGAATCTAACAGGGGAAGAGGTGAAAGTAATCCTACGACTCCCACGACCATGCCGGCAAGGACAGGATGCTTTACAGACGTGTTGTTGATGGAGGACATGCAGAGCTTTTTAACTCCTATGCATCGCCACAGCCCTTCGGGGTCCACCCTCAGAGAACAACTCAACCGACAGGTAGCAAACTACCTCGCCTTAACTGCAGATCTCGACACTCAGAGGAGCGATGAACCCCTTGACTACTGGGTGTGCAGGCTTGACCTGTGGCCTGAGCTATCCCAATTTGCGATAGAACTTCTGGCCTGCCCTGCTTCAAGTGTCATGTCAGAAAGGACCTTCAGTGCAGCTGGAGGTATTGTCACTGTGAAGAGAAGTCGCCTAGGTCAAAAAAGTCTAGATTACGTCACCTTTATTAAGATGAATGAGGGATTTATCCCGAAGGGACTGACATTGGGTGATACATTCGAGTAAAAAAGGCCTGATGAGATGAGCTGCCTTGGGCTAAAAATGGTCCACACGCTGCTGTATTTTATCTTCGAATGCAGGATGACTTGCGTGAGTTATCCGCCACCAACTACGGTTCAAGCCGCAATGTTTTAGGGCACTTTCTGCCCGGGAAACAAAGATACGTTTTTCTGGCCGCTGCTACAGCAGTGGCTGCAACAATACCTAATTTTTCAGGCATGTGTACATGCCTAATTTTTCTGGCCTCTGGTGCAGCACTGTGGCTTCAAAAACCAAACCAATAAAAAAGGCACATAACAGGGATTAAACTGATAGGAATAGTACCACTTAACACACCACTCCTATCTGGTGGCACATTAGATTGCACGCACAGTGCCCCAAATTTGAAGTAGGAGGACCGACCAAGCATCTTTTTCCATCTCCCGGTTCCTAAAATCCATGCCATATACACGTCCCCTGATAGGGGACGGAACAGGGATTAAACTGATAGGAATAGTACTAATTAACACACCTTATAATAATGCAGAGAGAGGCAACGCAGAGAGAGGAGTCTGAAGAAGAGGAGTCAGAGGAGGAAGGTGGCTTTGAGGAGGTGGAAGACCAAACACAGCAGGCGTCCCAGGGGGCTTGTTGTCACCTTTCGGGGACCCTTGGTGTTATACGTGGCTGGGTGGAGGAAGAGACCTTCAATGACATCAGTGAGCACAAGGAACGGGACATGGCTAGCTTGGTATCCAACCTTGTGCAAATGGGGAGTTTGTGGTTTTGCAAATGGACTGTTTGCGGTTGTTTGCAGTGCATTAAACGGGGAGTTTGGTCTGTCACTGTGAAGCGGGCGTAACCCTTACACTACCTGATCGATACAACATCATATCTGATGTTTTAAAGCACGTTATCCCAAACAATTTAGGAATGTTAGGTGATTTATGCCCTTTATGGCTTAAAACCAGACTCTGCATCAACTATGTAATTTTCCATGGGAGTTTTGCCATGGATCCCCCTCCAGCATGCCACAGTCCAGGTGTTAGTCCCCTTGAAACAACTTTTCCATCACTATTGTGGCCAGAAAGAGTCCCTGTGGGTTTTAAAATTTGCGTGCCGATTGAAGTCAATGGCGGTTCGTCCGGTTCGCGAACTTTTCGGGAATTTTGCGTTCGCTGTTCGCGAACCCAAATTTTTAGGTTTGCGACATCACTAAATATCGGCGCTATGGAAATCCCATTGAAAAAAGACTTCACGCAAATTGCGTAAGTTAATTTGCGGTACGGCCAAAAAAGTAAACGCTGCTTTTTTACTCATAACGCAAAACTCGAATATTCTTCATATAGAAGAAAAGTTTATTTTTATTTTAAATATATATTACTATATAAATTGGATTTTTTTTGTAAAATATATATCTATACCTATATATGTCCATGTATATATACAGTTATAGATATATACAGATAGGAATATCTATTTAAAAACACTTTTCCCCAATGTGAAGAACAATGGAATGTGAAATATTTTCAGTAAATACACAGTTAAACACATTAAATAGTAATACTGCATAAAAATGATATTTCATGTTTTCAGGTATTTGAGTGGAATGGGATGTAAAGGGCATATATATGTATATATCTGTATATATGTATAGATATGTATATATATATATATATATATATATATATATATATATATATATATATATATATATATATATATATATAATATATATATACACACACACACACACACATACATTAATACACATATTTTGACATATGTATATATATTTTATAGCCCTTGCCACTCAAACACCTTGTCATATACCATATACAGTACCTTTGAAGCCTTATAACTTTAAACAATATTTATGTGATTATTTTTATCAGATAGTGTATATATTAGTGAAACTGAATATTTTAATGAATTTATGTTGTGTTTTGTGCAACTTTTTTAACACCTTACCCTTTACACGAGGACTTCAGTCGTGCTAACCAGACAAGCGTAAAATGCAAGTGCGCTTACACTTTTGCATTTGCTTTCAACTTGTAATACAAGTGCTAGGTAAAGGGATAGAATAGTTAAAATTAAACTTTTATGACTCAGATCGAGCATGCAATTTTATGCAAGTTTCTAATTTACTCCTATTATCAATTTGTCTTCGTTCTCTTGGTATCTTTATTTAAAAAAAGCTGGAATGTAATCTTGGAAGCCGGCCCATTTTTGGTTTAGCACCTGGGTAGCGCTTGCTGATTAGTGTCTAAATGTAGCCATCCAATCAGCAAGTGCTACCCAGGTGCTGAACCAAAAATGGGCCGGCTCCTAAGCCTACTTTCCAGCTTTTTTAACTAAAAGATATCAAGAGATGAAGAAAAATTGATAATTGGAGTAAATTAGAAAGTTGCTTAAAATTGCATGCTCTATCTGAATCCTGAAAGTTTATTCTTGACTAGACTATCATTTTAATGCAGGTCACTTGTAATCTACCACATAATTTGGATGTATAGGGATTGGCTAAAAGCATTGTCAGGTGATCTATTCGGAAAATGTAAACATAATATAACACTTTGGAAATAGTTCTGAATCTTGGCGAAATTGGAATAAACCACAGACAGTGTCCTTTGAAGACTGAAAGATACAATTTACACATCTTAAAGTACTCCCCAACCCATAATTCATTCTGTTTGCCAGAGTGTAAGTCACATATTAGGATGTCATACAAAGCAAGCAAAATTGGACATGTCAAGTAGTTTCTGTCCATAATTTTACTTCTGTCAACCCCTGAACAGGGCTGAAGTTTTAAATGTTCCCCTATGTTGCTGCTCAGTTTGTCAAGGTTTAGGAGCAAATTAGAACCTATTTTCTATGTTTTTTTGTTTGACTCTCTCTCTTTCTCTATCAATTTATCTGTCTCTTTCTCTGTTTTCCTCTTCCCTCTTTTTCACAAGCCCAATCTCCCTCAGTGGTTTAGCCACTCAAACCTGCTGACACTCAACTTAGACTCTTTTTTTCTAAGTCTAGGCTGTCTAACATACGCCTAGATTGCGAGTTATGTGCGCTATAGGGAAATGAATGAACGCAAGAAAAGTTGCGTTATTTAACCCCCTACAGCACAGTCATTACAAGTTTTTCAAAACCCGGCTTGCAAGTGCGATATGGGGTTTTTAAGCACCATACCGCACACAAAACAAGCGCTATTTTGACGTGCTCATGCACGCTTTCCCCATAGACATTAATGGGGAGAGCGGGCCAGAAAAAAGACTAACACCTGCGATAGCGGAAAGAAAAGCTCTGTAACGCAGCCCCATTGAAGTCTATGGGGAAAAGAAAAGTTTAATTTAAACCTAACACCCTGACATAAAACCCACGTCTAAACAAACCTAATCTGCCGCCCCCGGCATCACTGACACCTACTTAATGTTATTAACCCCTAATCTGCAGCTCCCGATATTGCTGCCACTATATTAAAGTTATTAACCCCTATTCCACCGCTCCCAGACATCGCCGTAACTAAATAACATTATTAACCCCTAAACCTCTGACCTCCCACATCACTACTACTAAATAAACCTAATAACCCCTAAACCGCCAGCCCCCCACATCGCAACAACCTAAATAAACTAAATATTAACCCCTAAACCTAACATAACCCTAACCATAACCCTAATGTAACCCTAGCAACCCCTAACTTTAACATAATTTAAATAGAGCTAAATTAAAGTTACAATTATTAACTAAATAATACCTATTTAAAACTTAATACATACTGTACTTACCTGTGAAATAAAACCTAAACTAGCTACAATATAAATAATAGTTACATTGTAGCTAGCTTAGCTTTTATTTTTATTTCACAGGTCAGTTTGTATTTATTTTAACTAGACTAGTTAGTAAATAGTTATTAGCTATTTAATAACTACCTAGTTAAAATAAATACAAACTTACCTGTGAAATAAAACCTAACCTGCCTTACACTAAAACTCAAAGATGCTTATAGCTCCAAGTGAATTTAAACACAAAGATACACACATGATACAGAAGGATCTACATGGCAACGAAGTGAACGGTTTCTTTCCATGCCATTGTTGCAAATCCTGCCACTATAGTTCAAAGAATAAAGAATTCTCATCTACTCACACTGGAGAAAAATTTACGATTAAAGACACTATCAGATGCACAGACAAAGGGGTAATTTACCTCATTCAATGCAGTTGCAAAAAACAATACTTTGAAGAGACAACTAGGACTCTCAGAGAGAAATTAAGAGAACATATATGGATTATAGAAAAGGGTAAGCACAAAAAGAGGAAACTGAGCAATGTCCATTATTTATATAAAACTTAGCATTTATACACCCTTATGGGTATTAAAAGTTCTTGGTAACTCCACCAAAAAAATACATAACAGCACAAAGGTTCAAGGTACAGCTGTGTAAATAAGCATACACGTTTCAGCAGAAGCCGTATTCATAGCCTAACTAAAACAGGGTGTAATTCAAACTTAAATTCCCCCATCTACACAGCCATTGGTTAAAACAAAATAGAAACAGCTGTATTGAACTCAGTGGTAATGTTTAACGCTTGGCACACCCTCTAGGGAAAAACAACCCTCTATATGTCATACTACTGAATATGACTAACTAAAAGTTAATATAAGTATAATAGATCAAATTAAACCAATGAATATATATATAGATCTCACTACACAGAAGTAGAAGAATATAGGAAAAACTGCTGTAATATTCAAAATTGTATGTCCTCCTAAAGTGTATAGATCAAGTTATATGTTGGTTAAAATCCTACCAGGCATAAACAGATATACTGCAAAATGGATATCCTCAGTAGAAAGAAATATTGGTCAGTAGATAATATTCCTGAATTGAAAATATGTCAGGATATAAACATACTCTTAACAAAAATGTAGTGGCATTCCTGAGCAGCCATATCATGATAGGGATCGAACTCATGTACTCCTTCTCCTAAGGTAAAGAACTTTACCACTAAGCTATGTGGAGAACAATTTACAATGCATTTGAAAGACTTAATGTAAAATAAGTGAGTAGACCATAATAATGATGAGTGGATATTAGTCAATGATAGTGTTTCACATTGAAAATATGTCAGAATATAGACATACCTTTAACTAAAATTGTATTGGCATTCCTGAACAGCCACATCATGCTCAGTATAGAACTCATGTACTCTTTCTCCAAAGGTGGAAAACATCACCACTAGGCTGTGTGGAGAACACTGTACAAAAGCACATGTTAGACCTGTAAGATGTTGGAAAATGAACTAAAGTAAAAATAATGGGTGAAAATAGTATAGTTGAATGGATGAATGGATGAAAACCTAAACGTGGTAAACTTGTGTCATAGTGGATATAATACACGCAAACACTCATATTCACTAAAGGTTATTATAAATTGATATAGAATGTAAAGTATAGGGAATATAGATGTAACTTCATCAACTAAAACTGATTATTGTTATATTGTTAAACTTGCCAATTAGTAATCAGGTCGTATTCAGAGTTGAAGCCCAAGGGAACCCTTGTCTCCAACCTGAAAATCCAGTACATCTCGTTTCTACTTAGAATTTTATTTTTGTCTCCTCCTCTCTTTTCAAGAATAGTTTTGTCAATCACCTGCCACCTAAAGGACTCAATACTTTTGTTGTGGCAGAGGGCAAAATGTTGGACCAAAGGGGTGGTAGATTTTCCCAGTGAGATGGTAGAGAAATGCTCTTTAATTCGTGACCCAACATCTCTGGTTGTTTGTCCAACATACTGGTGTCTGCATACAACGCAGGTGATAAGATAAATTACGTAGGAGGAGTTACAATTCAAACAATGTTTGATATCAAAACACTCCTGAGTAATTTCGGACTTGAATGTTTTGGACAGTGTCGCATACTCACATGGTTTGCATTTATTTCTACCACATTTATACATTCCTAGATGTGTAAGCCATGAACTGTGTGTAGTATGTAAAGGGGGCAGATCTGATGGCTAGATCATATTTCCAATTGTCATTTCTCGCCTAAAAGAGCACCTAATGTCTTCTTCTACACAAGGAACAAGTTTGTCGTCGGCATTGAGAAGTTTGAAATGCTTCTTAACAATGCCACAGATTCGTTTGTATTGACTGCTGTGTCCTGTTACAAATGTGACCCCTCCAAACTTATTTTTGGTCTTGTTGCCTTCCCATTTTTCACTCAAAAGATAGTTACGGTTAATAACTGCCACTTCCTTATTAGCTCGATTAATGACCCTATTTGGATACCCCCTTTGTCTAAGGCGTGTATCCAATTACTCAGCCCTTTTCTGATATTGAACATGATCACTGCAGTTCCTTTTGAGGTGAATGTACTGCCCCTTAGCCACTGCATATGGGACAAAATCAGGATGGCAGGATTTAGCATGGAGCAGGGAATTCCCTGCTATCGGTTTTCTATACACATCTGTGCGCACTATGCCATTGATGCCATTGATGGCATAGTGCGCACAGATGTGTATAGAAAATGGATAGCAGGGAATTCCCTGCTCCATGCTAAATCATGGCATCCTGATTATGTCCCATATGCAGTGGCTAAGGGGCAGTACATTCGCCTCAAAAGGAACTGCAGTGATCATGTTCAATATCAGAAAAGGGCTGAGGAATTGGATACACGCCTTAGACAAAGGGGGTATCCAAATAGGGTCATCAATCGAGCTAATAAGGAACGGGCAGTTAACAACCGTAACCATTTTTTGAGTGAAAAATGGGAAGGCAACAAGACCAAAAATAAGTTTGGAGGGGTCACATTTGTAACAGGACACAGCAGTCAATACAAACAAATCTGTGGCATTGTTAAGAAGCATTTCAAACTTCTCAATGCCGATGACAAACTTGTTCCTTGTGTAGAAGAAGGCATTAGGTGCTCTTTTAGGCGAGGAATGACAATTGGAAATATGATCTCCCCATCAGATCTGCCCCCTTTACATACTACACACAGTTCATGGCTTACACATCTAGGAATGTATAAATGTGGTAGAGATAAATGCAAACCTTGTGAGTATGCGACACTGTCCAAAACATTCAAGTCCGAAATTACTCAGGAGTGTTTTGATATCAAACATTGTTTGAATTGTAACTCCTCCTACGTAATTTATCTTATCACCTGCGTTGTATGCAGACTCCAGTATTTTGGACAAACGACCAGAGATGTTGGGTCATGAATTAGAGAGCATTTCTCTACCATCTCACTGGGAAAATCTACCACCCCTTTGGTCCAACATTTTGCCCTCTGCCACAACAAAAGTATTGAGTCCTTTAGGCGGCAGGTGATTGACAAAACTATTCTTCCAAAGAGTGGAGGAGACAAAAATAAAATTCTAAGTAGAAACGAGATGTACTGGATTTTCAGGTTGGAGACAAGGGTTCCCTTGGACTTCAACTCTGAATACGACCTGATTAATCATTGGCAAGTTTAACAATATAACAATAATCAGTTTTAGTTGATGAAGTTACATCTATATTCCCTACACTTTACATTCTATATCAATTTATAATAACCTTTAGTGAATATGAGTGTTTGCTTGTATTACATCCACTATGACACAAAAGTTTACCACATTTAGGTTTTCATCAATTCATCTATTCAACTATACTATTTTCACCCATTATTTTTACTTTAGTTAATTTTCCAACATCTTACAGGTCTAACATATGCATTTGTACAGTGTTCTCCACACAGCCTAGTGGTGAGGTTTTCCACCTTTGGAGAAGGAGTACATGAGTTCTATACTGAGCATGATGTGGCTGTTCAGGAATGCCAATACAATTTTAGTTAAAGGTATGTCTATATTCTGACATATTTTCAATGTGAAACACTTTCATTGACTAATATCCACTCATCATTATTATGGTCATCTCACTTATTTTACATTAGTCCATTTTTCAGCATTTTACAGGTCTTTCAAATGCATTGTATATTGTTCTCCACATAGCTTAGTGGTAAAGTTCTTTACCTTAGGAGAAGGAGTACACGAGTTCAATCCCTACCATTATATGGCTGCTCAGGAATGCCACTACATTTTTGTTAAGAGTATGTTTATATCCTGACACATTTTCAATTCAGAAATATTATCTACTGACCAATATTTCTTTCTACTGAGGATATCCATTTTGCAGTATATCTATTTATGCCTGGTAGGATTTTAACCAACATATAACTTGATATCTATACACTTTAGGAGGACATATAATTTTGAATATTACAGCAGTTTTTCCTATATTCTTCTACTTCTGTGTAGTGAGATCTATATATATATTCATTGGTTTAATTTGATCTATTATACTTATATTAACTTTTAGTTAGTCATATTCAGTAGTATGACATATAGAGGGTTGTTTTTCCCTAGAGGGTGTGCCAAGCGTTAAACATTACCACTGAGTTCAATACAGCTGTTTCTATTTTGTTTTAACCAATGGCTGTGTAGATGGGGGAATTTAAGTTTGAATTACACCCTGATTTAGTTAGGCTATGAATACGGCTTCTGCTGAAACGTGTATGCTTATTTACACAGCTGTACCTTGAACCTTTGTGCTGTTATGTATTTTTTTGGTGGAGTTACCAAGAACTTTTAATACCCATAAGGGTGAATAAATGCTAAGTTTTATATAAATCATGGACATTGCTCAGTTTACTCTTTATGTCCAGCTACTGAGTATTTCCACCCTTGCTTGAGGAGTAGAGCCTTTAGCCCGAGAAGAGTCCTGATTTACCACCGGATACTGTGACCAGCCTCCCCAGAGTGCCGCACCTGATTGGTAGATCCCGTCTTGCCCACGACACGCCCACGACTTGGCGTTGCAGAGAGCGGTTTGGAGCGTACAGCTCAACCGACCGAGGTGAGAGTTTTTTCCCCGTGTGAAGCACTGACTGCAGTGAGAAGACGCTACTTTTGGCGATATCCTTAAACATCCTGGATCTGGTCTGTTCCGGTTTGGTCTCCAGCAGCAACGCAAGTATCAGAGACTGGAGTACTTACTTCAGCCGAGGTGGTGATCGGCAGTCAGCTGTCCCTACGCCCACGTCTTGGTGGTTCCCAGAGAGGATTCTTGGACAGCTACAGGGTAAGCTCTCATACTATTGCTATAACTATCAGTGACTTTTGCGGTGTGCTGTTCTAACGGACTTTGGCTGCAGGCTCCTCTCATATCACTAATACCTTGATGAGCCATTACATCGTTTTTGCTTGATTTATTTGGCTTTTACAGTTCCTTGTTTCCTAAAATTCTCTGTTTTGTTTGTAATAGAAAAGGGTAACAACTTACTAACAAGGATACCAGGGGCACTACCATTGGTGTAGCAGGTGCAGTCGCACCAGGGCCCAAGAGCTTAGGGGGCCCATAACAGCCAGTATATGCATAGTTGTGTGCAGACTTTTTACAATCCTAATGCAGGGGACCCTTTTATTAGTGCAGGTTGTAGGTCCATCTATCTATCTATCTATCTATCTATCTATCTATCTATCTATAACAGTGCAACTCTTGGCAGGGCCCTCTACCCATTTGATCCCTATAATTGTTTTGTTGTACTCCCCCTTTGTTTATAGCGCTGCGGAATCTGTTGGCGCTCTACAAATAACCGATAATAATAAATAATAATCTATCCATCTATCTATCCATCTATCCTCAAAATCATTATACAGAACTTTCTATTAAGTTACATTTCTATTTTTGCTTTCTACTGAGTTACCTTTGGGGGCCCCAGAAAAATCTTGCACCAGGGCCCTCTCTTGAGTAGATCTGCTACTGAAGGATACTCATTTATATAGACACTTTAAAGAAGTACATAACAACAGATTAAAAGACCTAACATTCTGGGGTATAGTAAAAGTAAAAGCAGACTGGAGGGGTGGGAACTATGAAAATAAACTCCTTATAAAAGAAGCAGAGCTTATTTATAGAATGAAGACCCTACACCCACTTGGACTTAACTCAGAACTAGATGTTACGCCTTTTATGTATGATTAATATTCAATCTCTTACATAATGTGGTGTGAATAATTAACACATGTATTTCTGAACAGATCTTCCAAGTAAATATGTGTTCTTTTTTCTACTATTAAAGCCACTGATAGGAATATATACCTGTATATCTAGGACCCCGATACATCAGCCTGGGAAAATATAATAATATAGGATTTCAAACTTTATATTACATATAGCTGTTTCCTTACAACACTGACAACCAATTTTAAGTGTGACCTCAATTTCAAACTTAATTTTGCTTATTTCTTGCTTATGTCCTATAATTGGTCATTGTTAGGTAACAAGAATTTTTAATGACACCTCAATTTCCACTGAGACAACTGTTCCTGGGAGGATCAACATTAATATACAATTTCCGGACTTATACATTCCACCATAAAAACTTGGAAACTAACAACGGACATATTCCACCTTAAGACACTTGGCAGTGATAGGATCTCAGATTACACACCCACGGTTAATTAACCTATCAGAAACAGACTAGTGCTTTAAGTAGATGGCTATCACAAGTGTTAACTCATTCTTGAAAAAGCCCCAAGCATGGGGTGAAACGCGTTGAATGAGTTAACTGTTTATCAATCTGTGAACTATTTGGCACCCTAGCCACTTTGTGGCTCTGTCTGAAAAACCGGACACATTGCCCCCTCCTTTTTTGCACACTTCAGTGCAGATACTGAGGAACGAGGATCACTACATTTATACAGAATATCAGTGTATCCTAATTGCTTATAAAAGACTGTATACTGTAGTGAAAAATACCCTATACAGCGAGACTATTTATCTATGCTGTACGGAACAACGGAACTTTAGTGACGTCAGGAACAGACGTCAGCAGCAAACCAATCCGGAAGTGGACACGAAGGATCAAGGATTAACACAGCAGCCCGCTTTTGGGTAAAAGAAATACAGAGAGGAGCGAGACTTACACACATTACAGCGGACTTCATCTACATGGTATGAGCTCCCCCACTCAAGTGGCTCGCTTAATCTGAGCCCCAACGCACCCTTATCTCTGATTATAACCACCGTCAGGGTTAACATAGCCCCATAAATGAGAGTGGATTCATTATTATGTCAAGGCTTAATTTAGCACTACCTCACTCTAGACATAGAGTTAGAGGGCTCTTCAGGTACTTTTTATCATTTTGGATCACAGTATCTATTTATGTTAGTGCCACTTTACGTGTCACATAATCAATTGCTATTAAGTAATTAGGTTATTTATTATTGTATTATTTGATTATTACATTTTTTAAACTATTTCTATTATATTTGATCACTGTTTTAGATATATTGCTGGACGTCCAGACTATTATTATATTATTATATCATTTTATTGTTGCTATTAATAAACACATATATTTCTTCCCACCAACGCTGCATCTTGTAATAGTGTATTACATAGATAGCTTTACCAGCCTCACCTTATATGCAGCTATTTATTGACATTGGTCTGATAAGTACTATTACCTAGCCAGACACTATTGTAATTTGCTTTGTACGAGCTAGTCCTTAGTGCCTCCTACCTCATAGTTGCTTATTTATTTTTATTGCCAATCTCATATAATTATATACTCATTATTTGTTACATAATTCTTTCTTGACAAATGTCCTCTTTATAGACTAACCCTAGCTCCCCAGCACCAGTATTTTTTCCTTTTCTACTTACACTAAAAACTAACATTACAAAAAATAACAAACACTAATATTACAAAAATAAAAAAACTACCATTACAAAAAAAAAACATTATCAAAAACAATAAAAATTATTCCTATTCTAATACCCTTTTAAAAATAAAAAAACACCTAATCTATAATAAACTACCAAGGCCTGTAGGGCCTTTTGGGGTCTCTTAAAAGGGCCTTTTGTAGGACATTGCCCTAAGTTAAACAGCTATTTTGCTACAAAACAAAATAAAAGACCCCCTAACAGTTACAAACCCCACCCCTCCAAACTACCAAGGGCCCTTAAAAGGACCTTTTTTAGGGCATTGCCCTAAAGTTAACAGCTGTTTTGCTACAAAAAAACCCAAACACCCCTTAACAGTATACAAACCCCCACCCCCCAAACCCACAAAATAAAAAGAAAATAAAACCTAATCTACCCATTGCTCTGAAAAGGGCATTTGTATGGGCATTGCCCTTAAAAGGGCATTTAGCTCTTTTGCTGCCCAAGTCTTAATCTAAAAATAAAAACCCACCCCAAAACAAAAAATACATTACACAAAATAACTAACATATTTTAAAAATAATAAAAAGTATTCCTATTCTAATACCCATTTTAAAAAAACACCCCAAAATAAAAACCTTATCTAGAATAAACTACCAATGGCCCGGATTCCTTCGATCAGAACTGTGTGAAACGGCACCGTGAGTTCCAAACCCACTTTCGTAACAGCTGCTCACTTCCCTTTGCCGGGGTATGTTACTAGAACCTGTCTATTCTGTAGAATCTGCACACTTAGCTCCAAAACCACTTACCTCACTGCAGCTCACTTGCCTTCCCCAGGCTTTGTTACTTGTACCTGTCTGAGCAGTGAAACAGCAGCCTCACTCAGTAACACTGTCCGGAATCACCGGTGTTGTTTCAAACCTAAATCCTGCAATACCACTTCAAGCCGCTCTCATTTAAAGTAATAGCTAATCTAATCTAAGTTGTGTAAAGTTAGTCATTTTGGGTCTGATTCCTAACACACCACTTCTTCAGAATCTGAGGTATTTACACCTATTCCCCAGATAGATTGTTGGAGTCAATTTAGCTCATCAAATATTCACTTGTAACCATTGTGTATCTCCCACAAACTAGGGATACATCGGCCAAAGTGATACAAACACAGTAACTCTTATTTTGCGAATTACATTAGATCTACAGTTGAGGTCCACTTGTTCTATTTCCTCACAATTACAAACACCAACTAACATTACAAACCCCACCACCCCAAACCCACAAAATAAAAAAAAATAAAAAAACTATCTAAAAAACCTAAGCTACCCATTGCCCTGAAAAGGGCATTTGGATGGGCATTGCCCTTAAAGGGGCATTTAGCTCTTTTACATGCCCAAACCCTAATCTAAAATTAAAACCCACCCAAAAAAAACTTAAAAAACATATCACTAACCCCTGAAGATCCACTTACAGTTTTTGAAGTCCCGCTTGAACGATCTTCATCCAGGCGGCCTCTTTAAACTTCATACCAGAAGCGAAGTCTTCATCCAAGCGGCGAGAAGTCTTCATCCAGGTGGCCTCTTCAATCTTCATCCCGACGTCGAAGTCCTCATCCAAGTGGATTCCTATTGGCTGAAAAATTTGAATCAGCCAATAGGAATTAGAGCTACTAAAATCATCATTCATCATCCAAAAGAATGCTGCTTACATTTTATTGGCTGATTTGAACAGCCAATAGGGTTTTAGCAGCTCTAATTCCTATTGGCTGATTAAAAATTTTCAGCCAATAGGAATGCAAGGGACGCCATCTTGGATCGCGTACCTTGCATTGAAGATTCAGTGTACGGCGGTGACCATATGAAGAGGATGCTCCCCGGTGGATGTCTTCAGGATAGACCCGCTCCACACCGCCGGGATCAAGATAGAAGATGCCGCCTGGATGAAGATTGAAGAGGCCGTCTGGATGAAGACTTCTCGCCGCTTGGATGAGGACTTCACCACCGGGATGAAGATTGAAGAGGCCACTGGGATGAAGTCTTCTCCCCGCCTGGATGAAGATCGTTCAAGCGGTACTTGAAAAACTGTAAGTGGATCTTCAAGGGTTAGTGATAGTTTTTTTTAAGGTTTTTTTAATTGGGTTTTTATTTTAGATTAGGGTTTGGGCATGTAAAAGAGCTAAATGCCCTTTTAAGGGCAATGCCCATCCAAATGCCCTTTTCAGGGCAATGGGTAGCTTAGGTTTTTTTTAGAGTTAGGTTTTTTATTTTGGGTGGTTGGTTGGGTGGTGGGTTTTACTGTTGGGGGGGTCTTTGTATTTTTTTTTACGGGTAAAAGGGCTGTTTAACTTAGGGCAATGCCCTACAAAAGGCCCTTTTAAGGGCTATTAGTAGTTTATTGTAGGCTAGGTTTTTTTTTTATTTTGGGTGGGCTTTTTTATTTTTAAAAGGGCATTTAGCTCTTTTGCTGCCCAAGCCCTAATCTAAAAATAAAAACCCACCCCAAAACGAAAAAATACATTACACAAAATAACAAACAAATTTTAAAAATAATAAAAATTATACCTATTCTAATGCCCATTTAAAAAAAAAAAACACCCCAAAATAAAAAACCTTATCTAGAATAAACTACCAATGGCCCTTAAAAGGGGCCTTTTGTAGGGCATTTCCCTAAAGAGATCAGCTCTGCTTATAAAAAGAAAATTACAAACACCAACTAACATTACAAACCCCCACCACCCCAAACCCACAAAATAAAAATAAAAAAATATCTAAAAAAAACCTAAGCTACCCATTGCCCTGAAAAGGGCATTTGGATGGGCATTGCCCTTAAAAGGGCATTTAGCTCTTTTACATGCCCAAACCCTAATCTTAAATTAAAACCCACCCAAAAAACCCTTAAAAAACATATCACTAACCCCTGAAGATCCACTTACAGTTTTTGAAGTCCCACTTGAACGATCTTCATTCAGGCAGCGAGAAGTCATTATCCAGACGGCCTCTTCAATCCTCATCCCAGCAGCGAAGTCCTCATCCAAGCGGCAAGAAGTCTTCATCCAGGTGGCCTCTTCAATCTTCATCCAGGCGGCGAAGTCCTCATCCAAGCGGATTCCTATTGGCTGAAAATTTTGAATTAGCCAATAGGAATTAGAGCTACTAAAATCATCATTCATCATCCAATAGAATGAGAGCTGCCTAAATCCTATTGGCTGATTTGAATAGCCAATAGGATTTTAGCAGCTCTAATTCCTATTGGCTGATTAAAAATTTTCAGCCAATAGGAATGCAAGGGACGCCATCTTGGATCGCGTACCTTGCATTGAAGATTCAGTGTACGGCGGCGATTGTATGAAGAGGATGCTCCGTGCTGGATGTCTTCAGGATAGACCCGCTCCGCGCCGCCGGGATCAAGATAGAAGATGCCGCCTGGATGAAAACTTCTCGCCGCCTGGATGAAGATCGTTCAAGCGGGACTTCAAAAACTGTAAGTGAATCTTCAAGGGTTAGCGATAGTTTTTTTTTCAGGGTTTTTTTGATGGGTTTTTATTTAAGATTAGGGTTTGGGCATGTAAAAGAGCTAAATGCCCTTTTAAGGGCAATGCCCATCCAAATGCCCTTTTCAGGGCAATGGGTAGCTTAGGTTTTTGCTATAATTAGGTTTTTTTATTTTGGGGGGTTGGTTGGGTGGTGGGTTTTACTGTTGGGGGGGTCTTTGTATTTTGTTTTTACAGGTAAAAGAGCTGTTTAACTTAGGGCAATGCCCTACAAAAGGTCCTTTTAAGGGCTATTAGTAGTTTATTGTAGGCTAGTTTTTTTTGTTTTGGGTGGGCTTTTTTATTTTGATAGGGCTATTAGATTAGGTGTAATTCTTTTTTATTTTTGATAATTTAGTTTGTTATTTTTCGTACTTTAGTGTTTGTTATTTTGTGTACTTTAGTCTTTTTTATTTTTTGTATTTAGATCATTTGTAATTTTTAGAGTAGTGTTAGGATTTTTTTAATGTGTAGTTTAGTTTAATTTAATTGGTAGTTCAATTTTAGTTTAACAGTTATATTAGTTTAATTGTTAGTTTAAACTTAGTTTTTTTTAATTTGACAGGTAAGGTTTAATTTAATTTAATTTAAGTTAGGGAAATTGTAATTTTAATATAAAGTTAGGGTTATGGTTAGGTTTATGGGTTACTAGTTTAAATTAGTTTATTGTGATGTGGGGGGATTTCAGTTTAGGGGTTAATAGTTTACTTTAGTATATTTTGTTGTGGGGGGCTTGCGGTTTAGGGGTTAATGGCTTTATTATAGTGGCGGCGGTGTAGGGCTTAATAACTTTAGTACAGTGTTGGCGATGTGGCGGATGGCAGATTAGGGGTTAATAATATTTAAATAGTGTTTGCGATGTGGGGTGCGGTGGTTTAGGGGTTAATAAGTTTATTATAGTGGTGACGATGTCGGGGAGCGGCAGATTAGGGGTTAATAAATTTAATATAGTATTTGCGATGCAGGAGGGGTTAATATGTAGTTTATGGGTGTTTAGAGTACTTTGTAGCAGTTTAGTTATGATTTTTATGTAACAGATTTGTTGCATAAAACTCATAACTACTGCTTTTAGATGGCGTTACGGATCTTGTAGTTTTAGGTTGTAACACCGTTTTTTTAGCCTCACCTCAAAACTCGTAATGGCAGCGCTATGGGAATCCCATTAAAAAAAGTCATTTTTAAGAGTGCGGTACTGACGTTGCGTTACAGGCTAGAAGTCTTGAGGTACACCTATATTGACAAGACTTGTAATGGCAGGGATAGGCACAAACAAAGGCTGTGGCGGACATTTTCAAAAGTACAGACCTTAGTGAAGGACACCAAGGTACATTTGAAATTAAAAACATTATTTTATAGCGCTGGGTGTTATTATACTGATGCAGATACTGATCCTATAACCAGCCCTTCTTTGGCTATACCCATGTGCCAGTGTCACTACTGTGTCATTATATAGTGCTGGGTGTTATTATACTGATGCATATACCACTGATTCTATAACCAGCCCTCCTCTGGCTATACCCATGAGCCAGTGTCACTACTGTGTAATTATATAGTGCTGGGTGTTATTATACTGATGCAGATAACACTGATTCTATAACCAGCCCTTGTCTGGCTATACCCATGTGCCAGTGTCACTACTGTGTCATTATATAGCGCTCAGTGTTATTATACTAATGCAGATACCACTGACTCTATAACCAGCCCTCCCCTGGCTATACCCATGTGCCAGTGTCACTACTGTGTCATTATATAGCGCTCGGTGTTATTATACTGATGCAGATACCACTGACCCTATAACCAGCCCTTATCTGGCTATATGCATGTGCCAGTGTCACTAATGTGTCTTTGTATAGAACTGGGTGTTATTATACTGATGCAGATACCACTGATTCTATAACCAACCCTCCTCTGGCTATACCCATGTGCCAGTGTCACTACTGTGTCATTATATAACGCTGGGTGTTATTATACTGATGCAGATACCACTGACCCTATAACCAGCCCTTGTCTGGCTATATGCATGTGCCAGTGTCACTACTGTGTCATTATATAGCGCTGGGTGTTATTATACTGATGCAGATACCACTGACCCTACAACCAGCCCTTGTCTGGCTATACGCATGTGCCAGTGTCACTACTGTGTCTTTGTATAGAGCTGGGTGTTATTATACTGATGCAGATACCACTGACCGTATAACCAGCCCTTGTCTGGCTATACCCATGTGCTAGTGTCACTACTGTGTCATTATATAGAGCTGGGTGTTATTATACAGATGCAGATACACATCCAGTATTTCACTCAGGCTTTATTTATTCCATAACTTATCACCCAATATCGATAGCAGTCTCTTGACAAGCCACTAACTATATTCACACTACATATTTTTTTTTATTCCTATTATTTAATCAGAAAGAAAAGATATACTAAGGTTGTGGCGGACACTGCCAGGGCTAGTAACGGACACCAGTGTCCGTGTACAGACACCTTGTCTATCCCTGGGCTGCAGTGCTGTTTTAACGCTGAAATTACCATATTTTCAGCGTTAAAAGACAAACGCACAGACTTGTAATCTACCGGATTGTAAGCTGCTCTTTTTTGCTCTCTCCCTCTATCTCACATTATGCTATGGCAGGGTAGTTGGGGTTTGCCAATATCCCTGTAACCTACTTACTTGAAATTAATGGCCCTGGATCTTCCTTTTATATAGAAACCAACTAGAATATATATATATATATATATATATATATATATATATATATATATTTATATTGTGTTCTAGGTGGTGTCTGGAATACATTGTTTCATGTTCATACTATTAAAGGGACATGAAACACAAAAATATAATTTATTCATTTGAAATACATGACCTTTAAAGTCGTCAATCCCCGGCCTAACCTTATAACATTTATTAAATAACTTAATTGCTATAAATAAGAGTTACACACAACTTTGATATAAAATTGGCCGCAGCCATTTTATTAATAACATAAGTTAAATATTGTGTAATAAATATTTCCAAACATTTAACAGAACATACCTGATGTTCATAAATAACATTCCAAATCAAACTGTCAATTCCCCACAGCGGTGCTAGTTCCCAAACCCACAAAACAAGATGGCCGTTATTCAAAAACTGGACTCAACTATATCCCCGTTGAGACCGTCCAAGGACACCTACACTTTAATTGGGAACCCCTTGCCCCTATAAAACCAGTTGCCCGCTCACCCCATGGAGAGGCAACTACTTAAAATCCTCCAAATCACTTGGCCATATTGCTTACCATATTTGTCTGGGAACTAGCACCCCCGCCTTGCTGCGACAAACACGAAACAAGGAAGGAAACAAAATTAGGGAGGGAGGGAGCACTTTCCACATAAGTTTGATAACTAATCTGATGACAGATTCTCCCGCTCTTTCCTTAAAAGCGTAACAGCGTGTGCTAAGCCCGCCCCTTTACAGACTCCCAACCAATCACACACTAGGCCTTATTCCTCCAATGGTCAAGTCCCCTTCCCGTTACTTCAAACTCCCAGGAGCTCCCTGACCTTTAAAGTCGTCAATCCCCGGCCTAACCTTATAACATTTATTAAATAACTTAATTGCTATAAATAAGAGTTACACACAACTTTGGTATAAAATTGGCCACAGCCATTTTATTAATAACATAAGTTAAATATTGTGTAATAAATATTTCCAAACATTTAACAGAACATACCTGATGTTCATAAATAACATTCCAAATCAAACTGTCAATTCCCCACAGCGGTGCTAGTTCCCAAACCCACAAAACAAAATGGCCGTTATTCAAAAACTGTACTCAACTATATCCCCGTTGATTCCGTCCATGGACACCTACACTTTAATAGGGAACCCCTTGCCCCTATAAAACCAGTTGCCCGCTCACCCCATGGAGAGGCAACTACTTAAAATCCTCCAAATCACTTGGCCATATTGTTACCATATTTGTCTGGGAACTAGCACCCCCGCCACCGACTGGACTGACCGAACAGCCCAGTCCCGCCAAACCCAAAATTTTGCCCAACGCTTCTTTTATATAAAAAAGAAATAGCTGCAGCCCAAATTGGTTAAAGTGTACACCATCTTTTAGATAGAATTCCTCAGCCCCTTCTACTTCAAAATCTGGGTGGAAAACAACACCCCCCCCAACCTTCTTACGAAAGAGCTAACTATTTTGTTAACTTTCTTGCAGCTCTTTTCCAACCTATCATAATCCCACGCTGATCTCCAAACCAGTCGAGGAGTAATCTGAGACCATACTATTTTTATTCCGGGATAAAGCTCTTTTATATTGCCCAAATCCCTTTTAATTCTTCTCACTAATTCTTTTTGGGGAATCATACCCAAATCATTTCCCCCCAAATGCAATATCAAAACATCCGGGTGATGGAAAACCTTGCTGTAATCTAGAAACACCGGAAACAGAAGTTCCCAGCACATACCCCTAATCCCAAACCATTTGACCTCCCATTGACCAACTGGACACCCGAGCTGAAGGCCGCCCATTTTCTTACTGGCCTCAGCATTGGCCCAGTATATAAAAGAATGCCCCATCACCCATACGATCCTCACACCTGAAATAAAAGAAATAAAGAGAGCATTCAGGATGATTTCAGCTCAAGCATTCCAAAACATTCACTCTATTAAAAAAAAAAATAATAATTTATTTTTTATTTTTTTATACCCTCAAATCAAGTCTAACATAAGATTTATAACGACTTGAACCCCATCTACCAATCTTTTTCACTATATCCTCTCTGAGACCTAGCATAGTAGCTTCAGTAACAGCTCCTATACGGAATGAGTGAGACCCGAACTCTAATGGATTAAAACCCAATAAAACAATTGAACCCTTCAAAATGGCTCTAAATTGATACTGTGACAAAAAGGAACCATCTAAGTGAACCAACAAAGGGCCATCTTGCAAAGGCCGTATGGACCCATAAAGCATCATTACCTGACAAGGACATATCTCTCCACCACTAGGGAAGAGCACTATATTCTTGCCTTTTCCATAGATATCCATTTTACTACTTCTCAGTAAGATTTCAAACCTGCTCTCGTTCCATATTACATCTTCTTTTTGTAAACCTCCAGAAACTTTCTTGCTAGGGCTTACCAATTCAGAAAGCCTAAAAGCCCCAAAAAAGGCCAATACAAAGGCCGTTCTAAACAATATTACTTTGAATGCTGATGCACAAACATCAGCCAATACTACCCAAAATTTTTCAAGTAAAGAAAATGTAATAGGCCTTCTCTTATCTCTAACCTTTGCCTTTTTCTTCAAACCTTTAAGGACTTGACGAACCCAAAAAACCTTTGTAATGTCAGGCAGGCCTAATAAACGGAATCTAAAAGCTAGGGCCGACAATCTTTTCTCCATAATAGATGGTGCAAACCCAAGGTTCCCCAATGCCACATCCATTCCAATAAGCAACCCGTGACATCATCAGACCCTTCTTTGATTTCAGACTGACATAACCACATTTCCCATTCCCTCCAAACTGATACATAGGACGCCCAAGTACCTGGAGCAAAGGATTTTTTTAATTAAATCAGCCAATCCTCCATCCCAAGCTTCCAAAGTTGGGCCGGAAACTTCGCTCCATCTACATCCGCCTGAGGAGCCAGCTCTCGAAAGCGGCACCACTGTGAACGAGATAAAGAATTTGCTATCAAATTAAGCTTACCAGGGATATGCTTTGCCCTGACAAAAACATTCATACTTAAACATTTCAAAACCAGTACCCTCAATAAACGCAAAACTGGCAATGATGATGCAGATAATGAATTAATAGCAGAAACCACGCCCATATTATCCGTGTGGAACAATATGGATTTATTCACCAAATCAACTTCCCACACAAACAAAGCCACCAGAATCGGAAATAATTCAAGGAAGACTAGGTTCCGAGTTAAACCCAACTCCACCCATTCTTGAGGCCACACCTCTGCACACCAATGACCCTGAAAATAAGCCCCGAAACCATCACCACCAGCTGCATCTGTTATCAAATGCAAATCAACATTAGAGATCCTAGCTTATATAAATATTGCAACTCCATTAAAAATTTTAAGGAACTCCAACCAAACTTTCAAATCATCCTTGTGTCCTTTTTTAATCCTTACAAAATGATGAGGCTTACTAACACCAGACGTAGCCAATGACATTCTTCTGGAAAAACACTACCAATGGGAATGATTCTGCAAGCAAAATTCAATTTTCCCAGCAGAGATTGCATTTCCCTCAGAGTCACCTTACGGACCCCCAAAAAATATTGAATCGTTTCTGACAAGTCCACAATCTTTTCCAAAGGCAAAATACATTCCATTTTTTTGGAATCAATTGTAATACCCAAGAATTTAAGGGCCGTAACTGGACCCTCAGATTTTTCAATTCCAATAGGAACCCCAAATTCAGATGCCATCGAATAAAAACAATCCCTTAACTTCAAACAAACATCCGAATCAGGAGGACCAACAAAAAGAAAATCATCCAAATAATGAACTACAGAAGAGAATCCTGACTTAAATTTAACAACCCATTCTAAAAAGGAACTAAAACACTCAAACAAAGAACAAGAAATAGAACAACCCATTGGGAGGCAAAGGTCAATGTAGAAAAAAACATCAAAACAACAACCCAATAGATAATGGGAAGAAGGATGAACCGGAAGTAACTGAAAGGCTGCCTCAATATCCACTTTAGCCATTAAAGCAAATTGACCAGCCTCTCTAACCAAATTAACTGCCATATCAAATGATGTATAAGACACAGACGATAATTCATCTGGAATATCATCATTCACAGACCCACCCTTTGGAAAAGATAAGTGGTGAATAAGACGAAATTTACCAGGTTCCTTCTTAGGAACCACTCCCAAAGGTGAAATACGCAAATGAGGGATAGGAGAAACTTTAAAAGGACCTGCCATTCGACCCAAAGAAACCTCCTTCTCAAGCTTACTCCTAACAACCTCTGGCCATTCCCTAGCAGACTTAAGGTTACCCCTGTAATGAACAACACCCCCTGAAGATGGGATTCTAAAACCAAACTCGAAACCATGCAGCAATAACAAGGCTTTTTCACCAAAGCCCTTCTGTTTAGCGTAGAGTACGAGCCACAGCTCCATCCCACTTAGCCTCACCGGAGTTAATCCCTTTTTCAGGTAGCTCTTGGGTTCCTCCCAATTTATTCTTTTTGAAACACTTGATGGAAGGGTGGGATCCCCCACACCCTGAGCATTCGTGTCTGAATTTACAAGACGATCCCCATTTACAAAATTTTTCATTGAAAGCAAAACAGAAACCTTTTTTGACTGTTGCAGATGACCCACTTTGCAGTGACCCGCCGGCACCCCCGCAAAAAGGCTGCGAAGACCTTAGCGGGGTCATCACTTTTAGCCAAAGGCCCATATCACGGTCATCCCACTTCATCTCAGGCTTAACCGACAAACGTTGTCTAAATTGTTCATCATAAACCCACCAAGCCATACCCCTGTATGTTCTCTGAGCAGCGGCTATCTCATCTAAATAACAAAAAAGTGCCGCGCCTTGATCAGGGAACTTACCAGCAAATACACTGGCATAAATAACAAAAGCCTGAAACCAGTTAGTAAATGTTTTTGGTAATTTTCTATAATGTTTTTTCCTCTCTTCCTCCTTCTTGGACGCATCCTTTTTTTGAGTCTTCAGGTATCTCAAAAGACTGGTCAAGGGGGAGGAGTGAAAATAATTCAATAAACTCTCTTTTGCATATCTTCTCCCTTAACTCAGCCGTCAAGTGCAAGTGCATACCCAAAGGCCCAATAGAATACAAACAAGACCTGGTCAAAGCCATGTCAGCAATTTTAAGCTCAGGACCCCCAGACGCTTTATTATCAACATTAGCCACTTTTGACTGAGACAAACCAACGACTTGAGATTGGGGTACCGACCCTACATCTTTTGTTCCCTTACCAGCAATACCTAAAACCCCCTGAAGGTGCCCAAATTCCAATGCCCCTACTAGCCGTAGACATACCCAACCTACTAACCACTAAAACACCCTTACCCCTCTTAGCAGATGAAACCTCAAACCCTTCTCCCCTTAAATCCCCATACCTCTTGCGTTGTCTACCTCTACCTTGTATTCTCCCAATCCCAGACCTGTTTGGACGTTGAACAGAATTAACCGAGCTATGAAATGTATTGTTATGCCTCTATCCCATCATCCCCTGATGACCAAAATTAAAATTGTTGGCCGTACTCACCCCTGTTTCTTCTCCCCTTGCATTAAAACGTTCCGCCCCCGGAACCCCGTTCTCCATATCAAGCCTGATATTTTCCGTCCAGGATTCCTGAAGACCATAAGCTTCCCCACTTAGGCCGTCATTTCCCACCACTAACAAACCCGGAGAATTCTCAGGCCGTGACCCAATCTCATTCCCTTCTAAAAGAAAAACATTGTTAAAGACAGGAAAATTTTTAACCACATCAACATTCCTACCCCTCAAATTTCTTAACTCACCCCTTAAAACCAAATCACTCGATGCCCTGACTGACAGTCTAAACTGGCGAAGGGGGTTAACTACACTGGGAGAAGGAGGAATAAAATCCTCCTCAGAAGAATCTAAATATAAGGCTAATTCCCCGACGCCGTTATCAACCTCTGTATCATGCTGACTCTCACTGACTTCAACCCCTTTCGACCCTCTCATCTAACACTCGATAAGCCTGTTCCTCAACATTGCTACTAGGCCTTAAAATCTGGGCCGTTTTTTAAAAATCATGCAACTGCTCCTCAACCGCCTGAGACAGCTCAGTCTAACCTGACACCTTCAATTCCTCACCCCTCTTTTTCACTAAAACACTTTCTAACCTACCGCCACTCACTTGCTCCTTACCACCACTCGATAAACTAGGCCTCGGCGGGCCGTCACCTTTACTAACTTGCCTCTTCCCCTTAAATACCACTTTTTGGCCTAAATTGTCCGTCTTACCCTTAGGCAAAGAATCACCTTTCTTTACAGGCACTTCAACTTGCTCCGGTAAGGAACTAATGCTCCCAGACAGCATAGCAGTATCCGCGACCTCAGCTCCGGCCTGCCAACTTCCGGAACTAGAACTTGACTTCTTCCTCACGGCCGCCTTTAACCCCGGACTGGGGCTGGGTCTTCTCCGTCCGCCATTACTCCCCTCCGAATCTGGATCCAAACAAACTGGGGGCCTTGAACGCCTCACAGGTCTCGAAGCAGCATCCTCCATATCATCCTTCGTTTCGATAACAGGACCAAACAAGGGATGTAACTTATCCTCGAGCCAGGTAGGGCCCATTTTAGCAGCTTTCAACTTAAGTTGGTCGAAAATCGCATCAAACTGCGCCATCACAAGTAATCCAACGACAAGCACTTTCCACATAAGTTTGATAACTAATCTGATGACAGATTCTCCCGCTCTTTCCTTAAAAGCTAAGCCCGCCCCTTTACAGACTCCCAACCAATCACACACTAGGCCTCATTCCTCCAACGGTCAAGTCCCCTTCCCGTTACTTCGAACTCCCAGGGGCTCCCGGATATAATTTTAAACAACTTGCAAATTTACTTCTATTATCATATTTGCTTCATCCTCTGCAGGGCACTACTGGGAGCTAGCTGAACACTTCCAATGACAAGATGTATATATGCACAGCCACCATTTAGTAGCTAACTCTCAGTGGTGCATTGCTGCTGTTGAACCTACCTATGCATGCTTTTCAACAAAGGATACCAATAAAACAAATCAAATGAAATAATAGACGTAAATTGAAAAGTTGACTAAAGTTTCATGCCCTTTCTGAATCATGAAAGTTTAATTTGCCTGTACTGTCTTCAGGGCTAGATTACAACTGGAGCGCTAATTTATCTCACGCCAAGTGGCTGGTTATTGCTACCGCAAGCTCGCAGTAGCAATTAGCACACAAAAAATTAACCAGAGGTCAGGCTTCAAGTTAATTTTTTTAAATGTCCCCCAATTGCCCCTAAGTTTCAGTGTAGTGTTCTTTATTAAAAAATAAAAAATAGTAGCATCTTTATTTTTTAATAAAGTAACTGCACAAAGACGTTATAAGGGGCTAAAGATGGCGGGTGTGCGGTGTTAGAAAAAAAGGCACTGAAATTTGCCTTTACATTCCCTGTAAATATATATGTATATGATTGTATACATATATATTTATATTTATGTCTTAATATGTGTATATACACATATAAACACATAAATATATATGTATATAGTCATATACATATATATTTAAAATTGCTGCCCATCACTGTGCGTCTTACCACCTTCACTGCGCATTGGAGCCTACAGAAGCACTCTCTCGTGAGTGCGATGCTTCTGTGCAATGTGCACGCGAGGTCGCATTCACATTGCACCTAACTTGTAATACCAGTGTACATTTGCGTGCTCTGTTATTACAAAGAGGAGCGCAAATATCACTTTTGCAAAAGCAATATTTTGCCCTCCACTTGTAATCTGGCCCTCAGAAAGCTATAACCCTCTTAGTATTATGCACTATAAACACACAAATGAAATGAAAAAGAGATTTTACTTAGCAAGGTCGTTCAAACTGATATCCGCAGTCCCCTTGTCCTGGATTGTGTAGCTTTCAATTTGTATCCATTAGAAGCACAATTTTCTCCTTACAGAGAGTTAAACAATAATTGTTTTGGTTGAATCACTTCTGTACAACTAGATTAATAACGGGCATCAAACTTTTAGTGGAATGTCAGTAAAACTATGTTGGCACAATAATAGCTTTGCAATGAAATTCTATTATATTATATTTTTATTCGGTTGGCTGATCTTAAAAAAAAAAAATGCAAAAAAGCAGATGTTATGGCACTGAATCAGACTAATAATACTTGATGTATTTACTACTCTGCTTTTTGTTTCACAGCTAAAACAATTACATATTTAATGACTTAACATATGTTATGATACCAAGGTTATGATTAATTAAATGCAGGGGCAACATTAAATGTATTTAAAAAAATAAAATATAAAAGTGAGCATTCTGATTTGCATCTCCCTGCCCATAACTTCTCTGCAGAAAAAAAATGCATTGTTTGGTATTTTTGGCTAAAATCAAGCTCTTTGACATTTTTTTAGATACACCAATGCTTGTTTCAAGGGATATACAACGTTCAAAGAGAGCACTCTCACCTCAATTGCAAATGCCAGGGTGCCAACGGTTAAATATAAGGACAGAAGAAGGCACTCACTGGTCTTTTAGTGAATACATTTTAATGGATAAAGCGTGACGTTTCGGGGACACACTCCCCTTCCTCAGGAGAAAGGGGAGTGTCCCCCTGAAACGTCATGCTTTATCCATTAAAATGTATTCAGTAAAAGACCAGTGAGTGCCTTCTTCTGTCTATATATATATATATATATATATATATATATATATATTGAAGCAGAAAAGCTCCCAAGTGAGCGGGTGCACAAACACCAGGTGGTCACAAAGGGCAGGGCAGGGGTGGATATACTTATCACCGTCTGGGTAGGAAGGTAGGTAGTCTTTATGCATATAAATACATATACCGTTTAACGGTTATAGTACAAGCTGTTCTCTTAGCAACCCCCAAAAGGAAGGGAAAAATTATATCCGGACTTTCTGGGTACACGGAACTCACCTGCGAAATCCACCGCAGATATGCAGCACACGCGTCAGGTAAGTGGCTCCCTTTGAACTAGAAGGTTACTTCTCACTCTTCTAGTGGTGAATACAGATCCAAGATCCAAAATCTGCTGCACGTCTAAACACTATCTCCTCTATCAGCTCCGACTCTGTCTGCACTGATTCAGCTTCAGTTTCCAGACCTGCCCCCTCATTTACATGTGACCGCTGATCCACCAATGAATAAAATGGAAACAACAGGTATGCAAAAAATTCCCAAGTAAAGAATTGAAGGTGCTTGGCAACATATGGAAACGGCTCCAAAAGGCAGAAATTAGGAAAAGCCAGCACAGTCTTCGTAAAAAATCCAAACTTTATTAGATTCGGTTAAAAGAAGCATCAGGAAAAAACGTTCTGTCTGACATGTTTCGGCTTGGGGCCTTACTCATAGACATACTAAAAATTAAGAACACATAAAATATTTTAGGCACACAGATCGAAAACAACAAAATCCTTTCAGTTAAATCTTTGGTAAGGGAGCAAAAACCATTTAAAATGGAAGCTCATACCTATGATGGGTGATTAAATATAGCCTCCTATTTCATGTATCTGATAAATTTAGTATAGGTGTGATGTAAATAAATAAATACATTTGCCTCTTAATAAGCATCACATGTATTATGATATTCCAACAAAAGAAAGATCTAATGTGTATATATTTGTTTCTGGATTGAACATTGAAATACACTTAGTTTGTTTTTACTAATATTATATTGGCATTTAAATGAATACTCACTTTATCCAAAATTGTGTGAATAAAACCATCAAGTATCTATAATAGCTATGCTTATGATACTTGGAAACCCATACTGTATAAGGATAGGGGTCCATACCATCACATCATTTCTGAGCCTGATTGGGTCGTTGTTACTCCCAGAAGTTAAATATATCATTAAGTTGTATCCATTGGGGATCCGGGTGGCCAGAGTGAAGATACCAAAAGCCTCTCCTTTTAAACAATAATTTGTTTAGATCGCCGCCTCTTTTTTTTTTTCCAATGATCATCCACTTGAAGGTAGAGTTGGAACCAGCATGATCCTGTATAACATTTTTGGCCAACTCTGAGTGTGCATCGGATCTTTTAATGTCAGAGAGGTGCTGTCGGATCCTCTCCCTGGCCTCCCTGGATGTACACCACACATACTGTTTCGTAAAGCAAGTACACCATGCCATATAAATGATAAATTTCACCCCAAATTTCCACTTTGTATTCTTTGTTTGTCAAGTTGGATTTAAAAGTTTCCACTCTTTGGATGAAACTGCATGGGATAGAGGCACCAAAACCGCATCTGTATATCCCCTTTGAGGATAGCCATGAGCTAGTATTGGAATCTAGTGGCAGATCACTCAGTAATAGAATATTGCCTAGAGGGATTACACGTCTGTATGAGAATCTACAGCCTCTTTTTGTCACTTCTACTAAGCCATCATCCGCTGTCAACATAGGTAGATGTTTCTTAATCACCTTACAAATATCATTATAATCTGAGGAATATTGTGTGACAAATGTCACCGGTTCTCTGTCTTTGTTACTAAAAATAAATGGTACTGCAATGACGATACTACCACTATCAATTAATCCATTAACCCCTTAATGACAACTGACGTACCAGGTACGTCCTGCAAAAACTGTCAGTTAGTGACAATGGATGTACCTGGTATGTCATTTGTGTAATTGAGTGCTGGAAGCGATTGTGATCACTTACAGCAGCTCTCAGGGTATTGCAGTGATGCCTCGATATTGAGGCATCCTGCAATACCCTTTTACAAGCATCTGAAGCAGAGAGAGACACTCTGTGGCCCTCTCTGCACCGGTAGCGATGGTGCAGTTCGTTGGTGGGTGGGAGCTTAGCAGGGAGGCGGGTGGGCGGTCCATCGCTACCCGGCATCCGGTTCCTGTAAGTGCAATGTGCATGCCGGGTGCCCGGAAGCATGTGGGAGGGGGCCTGCGGGAGCGCGTGTGTGTGTGCGTGTGTGTGCTTGCATGCGCACGCAGCAACCACTACCACCAATAATCCATATTGAGAGGGAGGGGGGGGGGGGGGGAACCCGAATATAAATATTAAATCTAAAAGGATCTGGAAGGGGGATGGGGGTATTGAGGGGGGCAGCTACACTACAGAAAAAAGCTATTGTTGTAAAACAACTTAAAAAAACTTTGTTTTTGGGGGAAAACTGGGTACTGGCAGACAGCTGCCAGTACCCAAGATGGCGGCAAATAGGTAGTGGGGGAGGGTTCGAGAGCTGTTTGGGGGGGGATCAGGGAGGTTGGGGGCTAAGGCAGGGGTCCATCACAGCTGAATAAATATTTTTTTAAATAAAAAATAAATAAAATAAACACCTTTTATTTTAGTACTGGCAGACTTTCTACCAGTACTTGAGATGGCGGGGACAATTGTGGGATGGGGGAGGGAAGAGAGCTGTTTGGGAGGGATCAGGGGGTGGGATGTTTCAGATGGGAGGCTGATCTCTACACTAAAGCTAAAATTAACCCTGCAAGCTCTCTATAAGCTACCTAATTAACCCCTTCACTTCTGGGCATAATACAAGTGTAGTGCGCAGCGGCACTTAGCGGCCTTCTAATTGCCAAAAAGCAATGCCAAAGCCATATAAGTCTGCTATTTCTGAACAAAGGGGATCCCAGAGAAGCATTTACAACTTGTGCCATAATTGCACAAGCTGTTTGTAAATCATTTCAGTAAGAAACCTAAAATTGTGAACAATTTAACTTTTTTTTTTATTTGCTCGCATTTGGTGGTGAAATGGTAGCATGAAATATACCAAAATGGGCCTAGATCAATACTTGGGGTTGTCTATTACACTACAGCTAAAATTAACCCTACAAGGTCCCTACAAGCTCCCTAATTAACCCCTTCACTGCTAGGCATAATACACGTGTGGTGCACAGTGGCATTTAGCAGCCTTTTAATTACTAAAAAGCAACACAAAAGCCATATATGTCTGCTATTTCTGAACAAAGGGGATCCCAGAGAAGTATTTACAACCATTTCTGCCATAATTGCACAAGCTGTTTGTAAAGAATTTCAGTGAGAAACCTAAAGTTTGTGACAAAATTTGTGAAAACTGAACGATTTTTTTTATTTGATCGCATTTGGAAGTGAAATGGTGGCATGAAATATACCAAAATGGGCCTAGATCAATACTTTGGGATGTCTTCTAAAAGAAATATATACATGTCAAGGGATATTCAGGGATTCCTGACAGATATCAGTGTTACAATGTAACTATCGCTAATTTTGAAAAAAAGTGGTTTGGAAACAGCAAACTGCTACTTGTACTTATTGCCCTATAACTTGCAAAAAAAATAAAAAGCAAAGAACATGTAAACATTGGGTATTTCTAAACTCAGGACAACATTTAGAAACTATTTAGCATGAGTGTTTTTTGGTGATCGTAGATGTGTAACAGATTTTGGGGGTCAAAGTTAGAAAAAGTGTGAATTTTTCAATTTTTTCCTAATATTTTATAATTATTTTTATAGTAAATTATAAGATATGATAAAAATTCCATTTAGTGGCGAGAAAAACGGTATATAATATGTGTAGGTACAGTAAATGATTAAGAGGAAAATTACAGCTAAACACAAACACTGCAGAAATGTAAAAATAGCCCTTGTCCTTAAGGGTAAGAAAATAGAAAAATGGTCTGGTCATTAAGGGGTTAATTAACTGATTAATCTTTAGATGTATCAAATAATTATATTTTCATATACTTCATTTAGGTGTGTGATTCATATTCAGTGATTCATAAATCTATAGATACATATTTCATGATTGAATGGGTATCACTCACATTCAGGGGTTAAGAATTGGTATTGGTACAGCGATAACCCTCGTAATGACAGTATCACCCATAGGTCACCCAATAGGAAAATATTCCCACAGCGAGAAAGGATGAAGTAAGGCTGAATGGATGAAGAAAAAAGCAAAAAAAAATATAATTCAATAAGAAAAATAATAATGATAATACGTTGATGATGAAAATCAGTTTGAGTACAAAGTTAGTTTAATGCTGATAATAATAATCAGCTAGATTACGAGTTTTCAGCGCTATAGGGAAATTAACGAGCGCCACAAAAGCGTTGTTAATTCACTTCCCTATAGCGTTGCTATTACAAGTTTTTGAACACCCAGCTTGCATGGGCGATATGGTGGCGTTGAGCTCCATACCTCACCCAAATACAAGCAGTGTTTTGACCTGCTCATGCACGATTTCCCCATAGACATCAATGGGGAGAGCCGGCAAAAAAAAAAGCCTAACACCTGCGATCACGGAAAAAAAAGCTCTGTAACGCAGCCCCATTGATGTCTATGGGTTAAGAAAAAATTATGTTTAAACCTAACACCCTAACATAAAAACCACCTCTAATCCGCTGCCCCCGACATCGCCGCAACCTACATAATGTTATTAACCTCTAATCTTCTGCCCCTAACATCCCTGCCACCTACATAATGTTATTAACCCCTAATCTGCCGCTCCCGATATCGCCGCCACCTAAATACACTTATTAACCCCTAATCTGCTGCCCCTAACATCGCTGCCACCTAAATACACGTTATTAACCTCTACCACTCCCGATATCGCCACCACCTACATTACAGTTATTAACCCCTAATCTGCTGCTCCCAATGTCGCCGCCACTATACTAAAGTTATTAACCCCTAATCCTCTGGCCTCCCACATCACTAACACTAAACAAATATATTAACCCCTAAACCTAACCCTAACGTAACCCTAACCCTAACCTAATGTAATCTAACCCTAACCCCCCTAATTTAAATATAATTAAAATAAATCTAAATTAAACTTACAATTATTACCTAAATAATTCCTATTTAAAACAAAATACTTACCTGTGAAATAAAACCTAAGTTAGCTACAATATAACTAATAGTTATATTGTAGCTATCTTAGGTTTTATTTTTATTTCACAGGTAAGTTTGTATTTATTTTAACTAGGTAGACTAGTTAGTAAATAGTTATTAACTATATACTAGCTACGTAGCTAAAATAAATACAAATTTACCTGTAAAATAAAACCTAACCTGCCTTACACTAAAACCTAACATTACAATAAAATAAAATAAATTAAATTAAATTAATAAAATACAATCATCTACATTACAAAAAAAATAAACACTAAATTACACAAAATAAAAAACGAAATTATCAAAAATTAAACGAATTACTCCTAATCTAATAGCCCTATCAAAATAAAAAAGCCCACCCAAAATAAAAAAAAAAAACAACATAGCCTACACTAAACTGCCAATGGCCCCTAAAAGGGCGTTTTGTGGGGCATTGCCCCAAAGAAATCAGCTCTTTTACCTGTAAAAAAAAATACAAACAACCCCCCAACAGTAAAACCCACCACCCACACAACCAAACCCC
This sequence comes from Bombina bombina, assembly GCF_027579735.1. Taxonomy (NCBI): domain Eukaryota; kingdom Metazoa; phylum Chordata; class Amphibia; order Anura; family Bombinatoridae; genus Bombina; species Bombina bombina. The sequence continues at coordinate 90,251,814 of NC_069501.1, forward strand.
CAGTAAAATTCTATCTAAATAAACCTAAGCTAACCATTGCTTTGAAAAGGGCATTTATATGGGCATTGCCCTTAAAAGGGCATTTAGCTCTTTTACATTGCCCAAACCCTAAGCTAAAAATAAAACCCGCCCAATAAACCCTTAAAAAAACCTAACACTAACCCCCAACGATCCACTTACAGTTTTCGAAGACTGGACATCCATCCTCATCCAGGCAGCAGAAGTCTTCATCCAAGCAGACAGAAGTCTTCATCCAGACAACATCTTCTATCTTCATCCATCCGGCACAGAGCTGGTCCATCTTTAAGACATCCGGAGCAGAGCATCCTCTTCTTCCGATGGTCGCTGAAGAATTAAGTTTCCCTTTAAGTGATGTCATCCAAGATGGCGTCCCTTACATTCCGATTGGCTGATACAATTCTATCAGCCAATAGGAATTAAAGGTGAAAAAATCATATTGGCTGTTGCAATCAGCCAATAGGATTGAGCTTTCATCCTATTGGCTGATCAAATCAGCCAATTGGATTGAACTCGCATTCTAGTGGCTATTCCAATCAGCCAATAGAATGCAAGCTCAATCCTATTGGCTGATTGCCAATAGGAATTCAATCAGCCAATTGGAATGTAAGGGACACCATCTTGGATGACATCACTTAAAAGGAAACTTAATTCTTCAGCAACCATCAGAAGAAGAGGATGCTCCGCACCGGATGTCTTGAAGATGGACGCGCTCCGTGCCGGATGGATGAAGATAGAAGATGACGTCTGGATGAAGACTTCTGCCCGCTTGGATGAAGACTTCTGCCGGCTTCGATGAGGACTTATGCCTGCTTAGATGAAGACTTCTGCCGCCTGGATGAGGATGGATGTCCGGTCTTCGAAAACTGTAAGTGGATCGTCGGGGGTTAGTGTTAGGTTTTTTAAAAGGTTTATTGGGTGGTTCTATTTTTAGTTTAGGGTTTAGGCAATGTAAAAGAGCTATGACTACGGCATAACTGCCAAAACGCGTCAGCTGATCCCACAGCCACAGCCTACACATGTGTGTCCTGCTATCCTGTATGTTGTGACTTTTAAATTATTTCATCAAATAAAGGATTACCTATTTAACTGACGCTCCCGGACCTGATTTCCTTTTCTCTTGTTTAATGTGAAAGAGCTAAATGCCCTTTTATGGGCAATACCCATTCAAATGCCCTTTTCAGGGCAATGGTTAGCTTAGGTTTATTTTGGTAGAATTTTATTTGGGGTGTTTGGTTGTGTGGGTGGTGGGTTTTACTGTTGGGGGGTTGTTTGTATTTTTTTTTTACAGGTAAAAGAGCTGATTTCTTTGGGGCAATTCCCTGCAAAAAGGCCCTTGGTAGTTTAGTGTAGGCTAGGGTTTCTTTATTTTGGGTGGGCTTTTTTATTTTGATAAGGCTATTAGATTAGGAGTAATTTATTTTTATTTTTGATAATTTTATTTTTTATTTTGTGTAATTTAATGTTTATTTTTTTTGTAATGTAGATAATTGTATTTTATTAATTAAATTTATTTTATTTTATTGTAATGTTAGGTTTTAGTGTAGGTTTTAGTGTAAGGCAGGTAAGGTTTTATTTTACAGGTAAATTTGTATTTAGTTGCGTGACCGCCAAAAAGGTGTGCGGTACACCTATTCTGACAAGACTTGTAATAGCGGGAAAAAGCATCGTTATGAAGCATAACGATGCTTTTTCACTCATAACGCAAATAGTTATTAACTATTTACTAACTAGTCTACCTAGTTAAAATAAATACAAACTTACCTGTGAAATAAAAATAAAACCTAAGCTAGCTACAATGTAACTATTATTTATTTTGTAGCTAGATTAGGTTTTATTTTATAGGTAAGTATTTAGTATTTAATAGGAATTTTTTAGGTAATAATTGTAAGTTTAATTTAGATTTATTTTAATTATATTTAAGTTAGGGGGTTTTAGGGTTAGACTTAGGCTTAGGGTTACGTTAGGGTTAGGGTTAGGTTTAGGGGTTAATATATTTATGTAGTGATGTGGGAGGCCAGAGGTTTAGGGGTTAATAGTTTATTTTAGTATATTTCATTGTGGGGGGCTTGCGGTTTAGTGGTTAATAGGTTTATTATTGTGGCGGTGTGGGCGTACGGCAGATTAGGGGTTAATAATCTTTAAATAGTGTTTGCGATGCGGGAGGGTGGCGATTTAGGGGTTAATAGGTTTATTATAGTGGCAACAATGTAGGGGAATAGGGGTTAATACATTTTTAAATGGCGCAATGTCCGGATCGGCAGATTAGGGGTTAATAATTTTATTTTAGTATTAGCGATGCGGGAGGGCCTCGGTTTAGGGGTTAATAGGTAGTTTATGGGTGTTAGTGTACTTTTTAAAAGTTTAGTTATGAGTTTTATGCTACAGCTTTGTAGCGTAAAACTCATAACTGCTGACTTTAGATGGCGGTACGGATCTTGTAATTTTAGGATGTACCGCTCACTTTTTGGCCTCACAGCAAAACTCGCAATAGCGGCACTATGGGATTCTCATTGAAAAAGGACTTTTTTAAAAGTGCGGTACTGACGTGTGATGGCCAAAAAGGTGTGCGGTACCCCTATTCTGACAAGACTTGTAATAGCGGCGTTAGGGAAAAAGCATCGTTATGTACCATAACAATGCTTTTTCACTCATAACGCAAAACTCGTAATCTAGCTGAATGTTAGTATTGATGAAAGTTCCTTATAGAGCAACGTAAGTTCCTTAGAGAGCAAATTATTATATAATAATAATAATTAAATAATAATAATTGCAGTAGTATTTAGAGCTGAATATAGATTGACACATCTTTGAATATGATTTTGTATAGAGGAAGGCATTCCTGACAGTGGACCCCCCACCTCCCCTTTTGGATTTTTATGAATTGCAAGACATGCAAAATTTGTTGAGCTTAGAGAGAGAGTGATCAGTATACACCGAGTATCAACTCACATGGTGGCTTTAAGTCCAAGTCAATATTATATCCCATTTAATCCAGAGGGGAAATTCTTCTCAATTTTCAAAAGAGGATAGAGGCAGACTTGGTAGCTTTGTCACAAAAACCAAGTGAGTCTCCCCTTAACCTAACTAGAGAAGAGAGACTAGCAATTGAATCATTAAAAAATAATGATTAGTTAGTGATCAAAACTGTGGATAAAGAATTGTATAATCGTGATGATTACAGATCTCTTGCAAGCGATCCTACAACTATTTTTTTTTTGAGAGAATTGAGTTCTCTACTTGATGATGGTCTTGAATTAGGCCACATAGATCGCAATACTCACGATTATTTACTTGTACAAGCACCAATAATCCCTATCTTCCATATTTTACCCAAAGTTCACAAATCGCTAGTAGAGGTTAAGGGGCATCCCATTGTTTCAGGGATTGGTTCCCTCTGTAAACCTTTATCAGAGTGGCTAGATAGCTTATTCCAACCCCTGGTCCCCAGTTTGAGCAGTTACTTGAGAGACACCAAGCACTTACTGCAAATTCTTGATAATTTTACTTTGGAACCATACTACAGTTGGTTGACTGTAGATGTGGTATACTTGTACTTGTCGATTCCGCACGAAATGGGGATAAGTGCCCCCATATATCCAAATTTGACTATGGGATAGTGGGAACTTACCCATATATTTGGAGGTGGTAATGTCCAAGCTGGTCTCATTAAATCGTGTTAGATTTTTTGACAACCTGATATTCGTGTGGACAGGAGATACTAAATAGATTGAAGACTTTTTGCAATTCCTCAATTATAATATTTGGGGCCTTAAGTTTACATTTGAGATAAACAAGAGTACTATAGTGTATTTGGACCTTGCACTGAGCTTAAATAATGTGACTAAAAGAATTGACACTACTATCTATAGGAATCATATTTCAGGCAACACACTCCTGCATGGTAAAAGTAATCATCTGTCAAGTGTCCCACAATCAATAGCAAAAGGTCAATTTATTAGAATAAAGAGGAATTGCTCTGAAAAAGATGAATATTTAGAACAGAGCAAGGAACTTACCAGGAGACTACTCGAGAGGGGATATAAAGGAAATGTCATTAAAAAAGCAAAGGAACAGGTTGATGATCTCAATAGAGAGAATTTTGCTAAGCTATAGGCTGAAATCGCCATTCCTTAGAAAAAGTACTGTCAGTAACAAAGACAGAGAACCGGTGACATTTGTCACGCAATATTCCTCAGATTATAATGATATTTGTAAAGTGATTAAGAAACATCTACCTATGTTGACAACGGATGATGGCTTAGTAGAAGTGACAAAAAGAGGCCGTAGATTCTCATACAGACGTGTAATCCCTCTAGGCAATATTCTATTACTGAGTGATCTGCCACTAGATTCCAATACTAGCTCATGGCTATCCTCAAAGGGGATATACAGATGTGGTTTTGGTGCCTCTATCCCATGCAGTTTCATCCAAAGTGTGGAAACTTTTAAATCCAACTTGACAGACAAAGAATACAAAATGGAAAGTTGTGTAAATTGTAGAGTGAAATTTGTCATTTATATGGCATGGTCTACTTGCTTTACGAAACAGTATGGGTGGTTTACATCCAGGGAGGCCAGGGAGAGGATCCGACAGCACCTCTCTGACATTAAATGATCCGATGCACAATCAGAGTTGGCCAACCATTTTATACAGGAACATGCTGGTTCTAACTCCACCTTCAAGTGGATGATCAATGAAAAAAAAAAAAAAGAAGCAGCGATCTAAACAAATTATTGTTTAAAAGAGAGGCTTTTTGGATCTTCACTCTGGCCACCCGGATCCCCAACGAATACAACTCAATCTATGATATAATTAACTTCTGGGAGTAACAACGACCCAATCAGGTTCAGGAATGATGTGATGGTATAGACCCATATACAGTATGGGTTTCCAAGTATCATAAGCATAGCTATTATAGATACTTGATGGTTTTATTCACACAATTTTGGATAAAGTGAGAATTCATTTAAATGCCACTATAATATTAGTAAAGACAAACTAAGTGTATTTTAATGTTCAATCCAGAAACAAATATATACACATAAGATCTTTCTTTTGTGAAATATAATACATGTTATGCTTATTAAGAGGCAGATTTATTTATTTATTTACATCACACCTATACTAAATTTATCAGATACATGACGAAATAGGAGGCTATATTTAATCACCCATCATAGGCAGGGACTTCCCTTTTTAAATGGTTTTTGCTCCCATACCAAAGATTTAACTGAAAGGATTTTGTTGTTTTCTATGTACCTGTATACTTGCAAATTGGAGAGTAAGGGGTTAATTATTAAAGGTACACACCTTAAGTCATATGAGTCAAGGTTAACCAATGAGTGAAATGAATAAATAATGAGTACAGCGCCAACAAGGCTAAGAAATAATAAACACTAAAAAACTAGGAGTGTTAAAGGGGTCCCTAAAAATAAGGTAATGACCCAAATGGTTCTAAAATGGTTTAATTAGCACAGAGTAACAGAGTGAAAGGTAAAAAATGAGAAATGCCAGGGAGGTGGTTAAGATCCCTTCATTAAAAATACAATAAAACTGACAATAAAAATCATGGATCCATGATAGACAATAGTTAAATGGAAAATAATGAACAGTGGTAATATACGCCTAGATTTAGAGTTTTGCGTTAGAAGGGGTGCGTTAGCTACGCGTGTTTCCCCCCCCCCCCGCACCTTTTAAACAACGCTGGTATTGAGAGTTCTCTGAAGGGCTGCGTTAGGCTCCAAAAAGGGAGCGTACAGGCATATTTACCGCCACTTCAACCCTCAATACCAGCGTTGCTTACGGATGCAGCCAGCTTCAAAAACGTGCTTGTGCACGATATCCCCATAGGAAACAATGAGGCAGTTTGAGCTGAAAAAAAAAACCTAACACCTGCAAAAAAGCAGCGTTCAGCTCCTAACGCAGCCCCATTGTTTCCTATGGGGAAACCCTTCCTAAGTCTGCACCTAACACCCTAACATGAACCTGAGTCTAAACACCCCTAACCTTACACTTATTAACCCCTAATCTGCTGCCCCCGCTATCACTGACCCCTGAATATTATTATTAACCCCTAATCTGCCGCTCCGGACACCGCCGCAACCTACATTATCCTTATGAACCCCTAATCTGATGCCCCTAACACCGCCGACCCCTATATTATATTTATTAACCCCTAATCTGCCCCCCCCCCCCAATGTCGCCGCTACCTACCTACACTTCTTAACTCCTAATCTGCCGACCGGACTTCGCCGCCACTATAATAAATGTATTAACACCTAAACCGCCTCACTCCCGCCTCAAAAACCCTATAATAAATAGTATTAACCCCTAATCTGCCCTTCCTAACATCACTGACACCTAACTTCAAGTATTAACCCCTAATCTGCCGACTGGACCTCGCCGCTACTCTAATAAATGTATTAACCCCTAAAGCTAAGTCTAACCCTAACACTAACACCCCCCTAAGTTAAATATAATTTTTATCTTACGAAGTAAATTAAATCTTATTAAATAAATTAATCCTATTTAAAGCTAAATACTTACCTGTAAAATAAACCCTAATATAGCTACAATATAAATAATAATTATATTGTAGCTATTTTAGGATTTATATTTATTTTACAGGCAACTTTGTATTTATTTTAACTAGGTACAATAGCTATTAAATAGTTATTGTCGTAAGGGGATCTGGGGTATGGAAAAGTCGCAGCTGGAAAGTGAGCGTTAGACCCTTACCTACAAGACTCTAAATACCAGCGGCCAGCCAAAACCAGCGTTAGGACCCCCTAAAGCTGGTTTGGACGGCTAACGCAGAACTCTAAATCTAGGCGAATGTGTGGTGAATAAGTGAGTTGGATGAAAAAATAATAAAGGTAAAAAATGTGATGAAATGAAGTAGCACAATGATGTGAAAAAATCAAAAGATGAGATGAGTGAAAAAATCCAATGAAAAAATAAAAGTACAAAATGATGTTCAACAAATGTTAGTGATGATCAAGAAAACTAAATGAAAAGTAATTTGTAATCCAAATGAGTAAAACAAAAGTAAAGTCACAAAAAAGAACCTTGAATCCTGATGATGGGGGTTCCCAGGTGATTCCTGACAGCGGTCAGTTACTAATCCAAAGTCCTAAAAACGTCCCTGTAAACAAAGTAAAAACATAGCGTAATATGTCCTTAAAACAGTAAAAGTCTTGATAAAGGCCTGTTGAGGGCCGAAACGCGTAGACCCATTGGTAAGCGCCATTTCAAAGCTTTTCACATCATTGTGCTACTTCATTTCATCACATTTTTTACCTTTATTATTTTTTCACACAATTTTTTCACCAATTTTTTCACCGATTTTTATTCATTTTTATTCTTTTTTATGCACTGCAGTGCCACTAGTACTTGCATTTGAGATTTTGTATTTGCTATCTTCCACAACGTTTATTGATGTGTATGTACATTGTTTGCTAATTGGTTAATACCACTTTGTACATCCAACTAATTTATTCACCACACATTATTACCACTGTTCATTATTTTCCATATAACTATTGTCTATCATGGATCCATGATTTTTATTGTCAGTTTTATTGTATTTTTAATGTAGGGATCTTAACCACCTCCCTGGCATTTCTCATTTTTTACCTTTCACTCTGTTACTCTGTGCTAATTAAACCATTTTAGAACCATTTGGGTCATTACCTTATTTTTAGGGACCCCTTTAACACTCCTAGTTTTTTAGTGTTTATTATTTCGTAGCCTTGTTAGCGCTGTACTCATTATTTATTTATTTCACTCTCTGTTTTCTCTGAGGGTTGGTTAGGCCCTCTTTATGTGTACAGCTTAGAAATTATCTTAGCGCTTGGCTATAATACCCCATTTCTCAAGGTTAACCAATAGCTGATCAGCTTCAGGTATATGTTTTAATGTGTGTTCCTCATTTTTAGTATGTCTATGAGTAAGGCCCCAAGCCGAAACATGTCAGACAGTACATTTTCTCCTGATGCTGTTTGAACCTTTTAACCAAAGCTAATAAAGTTTGAACTGTGCTGGCTTTTCCTAATTTCTGCCATATATATATATATATATATATATATATATATATATATATATATATATATATATATATATATATATATATATAAATACATAAATACATACACACACACACTAGCCACTTTATTAGGTACACCTTGCTAGTACCAGGTTGGACCCCATTTTGCCTTCAGAACTGCCATATTTCTTTGTGGCATAGATTCAACAAGGTGTTGGAAACATTTCTCAGACATTTTGGTCCATATTGACACGATAGCATCACGCAGTTGCTGCAGATTTTTCGGCTGCACATCCAGGATGCCAATCTCCCGTTCCACCACATCCCAAAGGTGCTCTATTAGAATGAGATCTGGTGACTGTGGAGGCCATTGGAGTACAGTGACCTCATTGTCATGTTCAAGAAACCAGTTTGAGATGAATTGTGCTTTGTGATATGGTGCATTATCCTGCTGGAAGTAGCCATCAGAAGATGGGTACACTGTAGTCATAAAGGGATGGACACGGTCAGCAACAATACTCAGTTAGGCCGTGGGTTTTAAACGATGCTCAATTGGTACTAAGGGAACCAAAGTGTGACAAGAAAATATCCCCCACACCTTTACACCAACCACCACCAGCCTGAACCATTGATAAAAGGCAGGATGGATCCATGCTTTCATGTTGTTTACACCAAATTCTGACCCTACCATCTGAATGCTGCAGCTGAAATCGACACTCGCCAGACCAGGAAATGTTTTTCCAATCTTCTACTGTCCAATTTTGTTAAGCCTGTGTGAATTGTAGCCTCAGTTTCCTGTTTTTAGCTAACAGGAGTGGTCTTCTGCTGCTGTAGCCCATCTTCTTCAAAGTTTGACGTGTTGTGCATTCAGAGATAGTATTCTGCATACCTTGCTTGTAACGAGTGGTTATTTGAGTAACTGTTGCCTTTCTATAATCTCGAAGCAGTTTGCCCATTCTGACCTCTGACATCAACAAGGCATTTTCTTTCACACAACTGCCACTCACTGGATATTTGATCTATTTTGGACCATTCTCTGTAAACCCTAGATATTATTGTGTGTGAAAATCCTAGTAGATCAGCAGTTTTTTAAATTCTTAGACCAGCCTGTCTGGCACCAGAAGCCATGCCATGTTCAAAGTCACTTAAATCCCCTTTCTTACCCATTCTGATGCTCAGTTTGAACTTCAGCAAGTCGTCTTCACCACGTCTATATGCCTAAATGCATTGAGTTGCTGCCATGTGATTGGCTGATTAGCAATTTGTGTTACCAAGCAATTGAACAGGTCTACCTAATAAAGTGGTCAGTGAGTAATATATATTCATAGTTAGGTCTCTAAATAATTGGACACTGACTCAATTTTCATAATTCTGGCTCTGTACACCACCACAATGGAATTGAAATGAAACAACCGGGGGGTTGAACAAAAATATTGTATGAAAAATTTAGGAATTGCAAACATTTTCATACACAGTCCCCTTATTTAAGGGGCTCAAATGTAATTGGACAAATTAACACAATCATAAATAAAATGTTTATTTTTAATACTTTGTCGAGAATACTTTGCAGGCAATGATTACTTGAAGTCGGGAAAGCAAGTATATAACCAAATGCTGGGTTTACTCATTTGTGATGCTTTGCCAGGCCTTTACTGCAGCTGTCTTCAGTTGTTATTTGTTTGTGGGTCTTTCTGCCTTACGTTTTGTCTTCAGCAAGTGAAATGCATGCTCGATCGGGTTGACTTGGCCATTGCAGAATATTCCACTTCTTTGCCTTAAAAAACTCCTAAGTTGCGTTTGCAGTATGTTTTGGGTTATTGTCCATATGTAAAGTGAAGTGCCGTCCAATCCACTTCACTGAATATGGTTGAACTTGAGCAGACAATATATCCCTATATACTTCAGAATTCATCCGGCTGCTTCTGTCTTCTGACACACCATCAATAAACACGTATGACCCAGTGCCATTGGAAGTCATGCATGCCCATGCCATCACACTGCCTCCACCGTGTTTTATAGATGATGTGGTATGCTTTGGATCATGAGCCGTTCCAAGCCTTCTCCTTACTTTTTTTGTCCCGTCATTCTGGTAAAGGTTGATCTTAACTTCATCTGACCAAAGAATGCTGTTCCAGAACTTAGCTGGCTTTTTTAGATATTTGTTGGCAAAGTCTAATCTAGCCTTCCTATTCTTGATGCTTTTGAATGGTTTGCACCTTGTGGTGTACCCTCTGTATTTGGTTTTGTGAAGTCTTATCTTTATGATAGACTTGGATAATGATATGCCTACCTCCTGGAGAGTGTTGTTCCCTTGGCTGGATGTTGTGAAGGGGTTTTTCTTTACCATGGAAAAGATCCTACCATTATCCACCACTGTTGTCTTGTGGGCGTCCAGGCCTTTTTGTATTGCAGAGCTCACCAGTGCGTTCTTTTTTTCTCAGAATGCACAAAACTATTGATTTGGCCACTCCTAATAATCCTGCTATCTCTTAAAGGATTTTTTTTTTTTTTTTTTGCAGCCTAAGGATGTTTCACGTACATTGACAGCTCCTTTGAACACATTTTGTGGGTTCACAGCAACAGCTTACAAATGTGAATGCCACACCAGGAATCGATTCCAGTCCTGCTTAATTGATTATGAAATAACAAAGGAATAGCCCACACCTGTTCATGAAACAGCTTTTGAGTCAATTTCCCAATTACTTTTGGTCCCTTGAAAAAGAGGGGGCTACATATTAAAGAGCTGTAATTCCTAAACCCTTCCTCCAATTTGGATGTGAATACCTTCAAATTAAAGCTGAGAGACTGCATTTTAAGGCTACATTAATTATTTAACTGTAACTTGAATTTATTTTGGAAAACAGATGAAATAACAAATCTTGTGTCAGTGTCCAATTATTTACAAACCTAACTGTATACGTATATTAATATTTCTTTTGTAAAATATATATCTATTAGGGAAGTGCAGGGAAGAAATGTATTTAACCCCTTAATGACAACTGACGTACCAGGTACGTCCTGCAAAAACTAACAGTTAGTGACAATGGACGTACCTGGTACGTCAGTTGTTTAAGAGAGTGCTGGAAGCGATCGCAATCGCTTCCAGCAGCTCTCAGGGTATTGCAGTGATGCCTCGATATTGAGGCATCCTGCAATACCCTTTAACAAGCATCCGATGCAGAGAGAGCCACTCTGTTGGTGGGTGGGAGCTTTCAAGGGAGGTGGGTGGGCGGCCCATCGCTACCCGGCATCCGGTTCCTGCAAGTGCTATGTGCACGCCGGATGCTGGGAGCGTGCGGAGGGGGGCCTGCGGGGGCGCGCGCGCATGCATGTGTGTGTGCGGGGGCGCGCGCGCAGCAACCACTGCCACCAATGATTAAAGAAGAGAGAGGGGGCAGAAAACATTTATTTTTAAAAAAATACTAATAGGATCTGCTAGGGTAGGGGGATGGGGTTATTGGGGGGGGAAGCTACACTACAGAAAACTATGTATTTAAGACAGCTGCCAGTACCCAAGATGGTGGCAAATAGGTAGGTTGGGAGGGTTAGAGAGCTGTTTGGGGGGGGGATCAGGGAGGTTGGGGGCTAAGGCAGGGGTCCATCACAGATGAATAATAAAAAAAAAACAACAACAAAAAAAAACACCTTTTATTTTAGTACTGGCAGACTTTCTGCCAGTACTTAAGATGGCGGGGACAATTTTGGGGTGGGGGAGGGAAGAGAGCTGTTTGGGAGGGATCAGGGGGTGGGATGTGTCAGGTGGGAGGCTGATCTCTACACTAAAGCTAAAATTAACCCTGCAAGCTCTCTATAAGCTACCTAATTAACCCCTTAACTGCTGGGCATAATACAAGTGTGGTGCGCAGCAGCATTTAGTGGCCTCCTAATTGCCAAAAAGCAACCCCAAAGCCATATATGTCTGCTATTTCTGAACAAAGGAGATCCCAGAGAAGCATTTACAACCATTTGTGACATAATTGCACAAGCTGTTTGTAAATAATTTCAGTGAGAAACCTAAAATTGTGAAAATTTTAACTTTTTTTTTTATTTGCTCGCATTTGGCGGTGAAATGGTGGCATCAAATGTACCAAAATGGGCCTAGATCAATACTTTGGGTTGTCTACTACACTACACTAAAGCTAAAATTAACCCTTCAAGGTCTCCACAAGCTCCCTAATTAACCCCTTCACTGCTGGGCATAATACACGTGTGGTGCACAGCGGCATTTAGTGGCCTTCTAATTACCAAAAAGCAATGCCAAAGCCATATATGTCTGCTATTTCTGAATGTAACTAGCGCTAATTTTGAAAAAAAGTGGTTTGGAAATAGCAAAGTGCTACTTGTATTTATTGCCCTATAACTTGCAAAAAAAGCAAAGATCATGTAAACATTGGGTATTTCTAAACTCAGGACAAAATTTAGAAACTATTTAGCATGGGTGTTTTTTGGTGGTCCTAGATGTGTAACAGATTTTTGGGGTCAAAGTCAGAAAAGTGTGTTTTTTTCAATTTTTTCCTCATATTTTATAAAATTTTTTATAGTAAATTATAAGATATGATGAAAATTATGGTATCTTTAGAAAGTCCATTTAATGGCGAGAAAAACGGTATATAATATGTGTGGGTACAGTAAATGAGTAAGAGGAAAATTACAGCTAAACGCAAACACCGCAGAAATGTAAAAATAGCCATTGTCATTAAGGGTAAGAAATTTGAAAAATGGACCGGTCATTAAGGGGTTAAACAAATATCCTATATTTCTGTATGAATGTACATTGTATTTATACAGATATAGATATGTTTAGATATAGGTTGTATATACAGATATATAAAGAAATACATATTTAAACATAAAATTATTTTTTTTTAAGTGAAAAACATAGGATTTCACAGTATAAATCCAAGTATATATATACTGTATATATGTGTGTGTGTATAAATGCATGTGTGCACATACATATTTAGACATAGAAACACTGAAATACACATGTATACACATTTACATACATACATACTGTACATACAATATATTTATATGTAACTTTTATTACAATTATGAGTGTAATACTTTATTTCATTATGTTTTAGATGTGTTTTGTGAAATAAACTTGTTTAACCCCTAAAATTTACTTTAGGTCTCAGGTTGCACTATTTCTTCTAGCGCTATTTGGGTTTTTGCTTTAGTGCAACCCATATCTTTCAGCTTGTAATACCAGCTCTTTTTAGTTAGGTTGCAATATCCATTAAAAGTAATGGGTACCCTAGAGTGATGTCGGCCAAGCTAATGCTTCTCTGGTAAATGTGAGTTAACATTACTTGTTGTAATATCAAGTTGTGTGCTAATATTGGTCCAGCAATACTGCTTATTGCATCCCACTCTAGCATTAGCTTGCAATTTGTACGCTGGCCCCTTGACTAGGAGAAAACTGCTATCCCTAAGAAAGTTGTATTAAAGAACATTTTAGTAATTAAAATTGGACAAGGATTGGAGTGTTGGACCAGACAACATTGGAACGCATTGTAAGTGGGTAACTAAGCAGAATATGGCCATATTGTTTGATTAAGATCCCAATTTTAATGGGATATGCAACACATTTGTTTTTAACTTAATCACTCCTAAGGTCAATCTAAAGATTTAAAATGCTTAAACACCTATTTTTTGTTTTCACTCATCATCTTCTTTCAAAAAACTTGCAATTTCCAACCGTGTGACTAATTTGCATAGTCCTATCATGGTGAGTAATCTGGGTTCTCTGGTTTCCGTCATCCCGAGATGCATGCACAAGTCAATGGTACCTCTCCGTCACATGTGCAACATCCTTATATTTCCATTGCCAGATATCACGACTATGGTCTCGCGAGATACAGCAAATTCCTTCAGGGAGTGTAGTCCTTTTGCTTAAGTGTGCATCTGTTGCCAAATTATAGATAAAAAAGATAGAAGGTAATGTGCATGCAATTTATATAAGTTGAAATACGCATGCGATCGGGAGCTCACATAGCGCTCATTTATACATATATTTTGAGCGTTGTGATTAGCCCAAAAGACATTAAAAAGACACAACCACTTTATGGGCTGACATATATGATCCTGTACCGTTCCGAGCAGCGGTTCACACACCCGACCAGAGTGTAAATCACTGGTCAGGCATGTGTCCGTGATTGCTTCGAACGGCACCGGACTAGAAGAAGAAGGCCGCGATGCGGTCACGTGGAGGCCGAGATGTGGTCCCGTAGAGGCCGCGATCCACTCCGTAGAGGGGAAAAAGACTGATGAGAGCGGCGGTCAAAAGGATTTAAACTTCAGGGACAAAACATCTACTGACACCAATGTAGAAAGTAAAATTAATAATAAAAAATAAAGTTAAAATAAATATTACAGATCTACTTGTATAGTTTAGGGAAAAAACTAAGTACATAGACTAAGAGCTAAACTAAGTACATAGTACTATAAGCTAGAAAGAAAATAAAACATTATCATCAAAGACTAAGTTCTAGATATTAAGAAATCCAAGGGGCAAGATTACATATGCGGTGTCGCCCGAAAAAGCCAGCGACGCTGGTTTTTAGTTGGATATTGCTATCACATATACGGCGCTGCATATAAATGTGACATGTATATTTTCACCCGTCGCCCGCTAATTTTACTCCCATAAACTAACATAGAACTGCGTCACAAATTGGTACTCCATTTTCACCTCGCCACACATAGGCAGGTGCAGCAAGCCTTGCGCTGAGTATATAACACCTAAAGCATGCGCAATATCTACCTGTCAACCACCATCTCCCCCATCGCAATAACTATTAAAATATATTAACCCCTAATCTGCCAAACTACCTAATAGACACCTAGATTACAAGTTTTGCGTTTATTATATTTATTATAATTATAATTTCAGCGTTAAAACAGCACCGCAGCCATTACGAGTCTTGTCGGTATAGCTGTACCACAAGCCTTTTAACCTGTAACGCAATGTCAGTCCCGCACTCGTAAAAATGGGACTTCCATAGCGCAGCCATTTCAAGTTTTGTGGTGAGGCTAAAAAGCTTGCGCTCCATCCTATACCGGCAAGATCCGTTTCGGAATCTGAGAGCAGTAGTTATGAGTTTTACTCAACAAAACTGTTACACAAAACTCATAACTAAAGTGTTAAAAAGTACACTAACACCCATAAACTACATATTAACCCCTAAACTGAAGCCCTGCCGCATCGCAAACACAATATTAAACTTATTAACCCCTAATCTGCCGTTCCCGACATCGCCGCCACTAACAACATTTATTAACCCCCTATTCCGCCGCTCCCCAACATCGCCGCCACTATACTAAAGTTATTAACCCCTATTCCCCTGCACCCCAACATCTTCCACACTATAATAAAGATATTAACCCCTATTCCGCCACTGCCGCCACTATAATAAACCTATTAACCCCTAAACCGCAAGCCCCCCACAACAAAATATACTAAATTAAACTATTAACCCCTAAACCGTAAGCCCCCTAAAACAAAATATACTAAATTAAACTATTAACCCCTAAACCGAAAGCCCCCCCACATCGCAATAAACTAATTTAAACTAGTAACCCCTAAACCTAACACACCCCTAACTTTATATTAAAATTACAATTTCCCTATCTTAAATTAAATTAAAATTTACCTGTCAAATTAAAAAAAATAAGTTTAAACTAACAATTAAACTAATATAACTATTAAACTAAAATTAAACTACCAATTAAAGAAAACTAAAATACACATTAAAAAAAACCTAACACTACTATAAAAATTACAAACTGTATTTTATCTATCGGCTAGATTACGAGTTGTGCGTTAGGGTTAAAAAGCAGCGTTGAGAGGTCCCAACGCTGCTTTTTAACGCCCGCTGGTATTATGAGTCTTGAAATGACAGGCTCACCGCTCACTTTTTTGGCCAGACTCGGAAATACCGCAAATCCACTTACGTCAATTGCGTATCCAATATTTTCAAAGGGACTTGCATAGCGCCGGTATTACGAGACTAACCAAAAGTGAGCGGTACACCCTCTCCTGTCAAGACTGATACCGCATTTAAAAGTCAGTAGTTAAGAGTTTTACGCTATAACGCTGTAGCATAAAACTCTTAACTAAAGTGCTTAAAAGTACGCTAACACCCATAAACTACCTATTAACCCCTAAACCGAGGCCCCCCCCCACATCAAAAACTTTAAAATACATTTTTTTAACCCCTAATCTGCCGAACCTGACATCGCCGCCACTATAATTAAATATATTAACCCCTAAACTGCTGCACTCCCGCATCGCAAACACTAGTTAAATATTATTAACCCCTAATCTGCCTGCCCTAACATCGCCGACACCTACCTACATTTATTAACCCTTAATCTGCCACCCCCAATGTTGCCGCCAGTACTATAATAAAGTTATTAACCCCTAAACCTAAGTTAGCTACAATATAACTAATAATTACTTACGGCGAGATTACGAGTTTGGCGTTAGCCTTAAAAAGCAGCGTTGAGAGGTCCCAACGCTGCTTTTTATCTAACGCTGGTATTACGAGTCTGACAGGTAGAGGCTCACTGCTCACTTTTCTTCTGCGACTCCAGGCTACCGCAAATCCCTTTACGTCAATTGCGTATCCCATATTTTCCATGGGATTTGCCTAACGCTGGTATTACGAGTCTTGGAAGAAGTGAGCGGTAGACCCTCTCCTATCAAGACTTCGACCGCATTTAAAAGCCAGTAGTTAAGAGTTTTATGGGCTAATGCCGGAACATAAAACTCTTAACTAAAGTGCTAAAAAGTACACTAACACCCATAAACTACCTATTAACCCCTAAACCGAGGCCCCCCCACATCGCAAATACTATAATAAAAAAATGTAAACCCTAATCTGCCGACCGGACATCGCCGCCACCTACATTATACCTATGAACCCCTAATCTGCTGCCCCTAACATCGCCGACACCTACATTATATTTATTAACCACTAATCTGCCACCACCACCTACCTACAATTATTAACCCCTAATCTGCCGACCGGACATCGCCGCCACTTTAATAAATGTATTAACCCCTAAACCGCCACACTCCCACCTCGCAAACACTTGTTAAATTTTATTAACCCCTAATCTGCCGTCCCTAACATCGCCGACACCTACTTACATTTATTAACCCCTAATCTGCCACCCCCCAACGTCGCCGCTACTATATTAAAGTTATTAACCCCTAAACCTAAGTCTAAACCTAAGTCTAACCCCCCCTAACTTAAATATAATTTAAATTAAACGAAATTAATTTAACATAATTAAATAAATTATTCCTATTTAAAACTAAATACTTACCTATAAAATAAACCATAAGATAGCTAAAATATAACTAATAGTTACATTGTAGCTAGCTTAGGATTTATATTTATTTTACAGGCAACTTTGTATTTATTTTAACTAGGTACAATAGTTATTAAATTGGCTTCCGGAGCGGAGCCATCTTCTCATAGAATCCTATCAGCCAATCGGAATTCAAGGGACGCCATCTAGGCACAAGTGGTTATTTTAGCTAGGTGTTTAGCCAGTTTACCGCCAACGTAAGCAACGCTGGTATTGAGGTGAGATGTGGAGCTAACGCCAGGTTTAAAAAAAAAACTGTAATACCAGCCTTGTTAGCCCCCGCACCCCCTGTTAACGCCAAACTCGTAATCTCGCGATTGTATCTAGTTTAGGGTTTATTTTTATTTTACAGGCAACTTTGTATTTATGTTAACTAGGTGCAATAGTTATTAAATAGTTATTAACTATTTAGTAACTACCTAGTTAAAATAAAGACAAATTTACCTGTAAAATAAAACCTAACCAATGTTACAATTACACCTAACACTACACTATAACTAAATGAATTACCTATATACAATTACTTACAATTTAAAAAAATTATCTAAAGTACGAAAAACAAACAAACAAACACAAGAATTTTAAACTAATTACACCTACTCTAATCTCCCTAACAAAATAAAAAAGCCCCCCAAAATAAAAAAAAAGCCCTAGCCTACACTAAATTACAAATAGCCCTTAAAAGGGCCTTTTGCGGGGCATTGCCCCAAAGTAATCAGCTCTTTTACCTGTAAATAAAAGTACAATACCCCCAACATTAAAACCCACCACCCACACACCCAACCCTACTCTAAAACCCTTAATAAAACCTAACACTAACCCCTTGAAGATCACCCTACCTTGAGAAGTTTTCACCCAACCAGGCCAAAGTCCTCAACAAAGCCATGCGAAGTGGTCCTCCAGACGGGCAGAAGTCTTCATCCAAGCCGGGAAGAAGAGGTCCTCCAGACAGGCAGAAGTCTTCATACAGACGGCATCTTCTATCTTCATCCATCCGGCGTGGAGCGGCTCCATCTTCAAAACATCCGACACGGAGCATCCTCTTCAAACAACGTCCAACTGAAGAATAAAGGTTCCTTTAAATGACGTCATCCAAGATGGCGTCCCTTCAATTCCGATTGGCTGATAGAATTCTATCAGCCAATAGGAATTAAGGTAGAAAAAATCCTATTGGCTGATGCAATCAGCCAATAGGATTGAGATCGCATTCTATTGGCTGATCCAATCAGGAACCTTCATTCTTCAGTTGGACGTCGTTTGAAGAGGATGCTCCGCGTTGGATGTCTTGAAGATGGAGCCGCTCAGCGCCGCATGGATGAAGATAGAAGATGCCGTCTGGATGAAGACTTCTGCCCATCTGGAGGACCTCTTCTTCCCGGCTTGGATGAAGGTTTCTGCCCGTCTGGAGGACCACTTTGCCTGTTGAGGACTTTGGCCCGGTTGGGTGAAGACTTCTCAAGGTAGGGTGATCTTCAAGGGGTTAGTGTTAGGTTTTATTAAGGGGGTATTGGGTGGGTTTTAGTGTAGGGTTGGGTGTGTGGGTGGTGGGTTTTAATGTTGGGGGGGTATTGTACTTTTACAGGTAAAAGAGCTGATTACTTCGGTGCAATGCCCCGCAAAAGGCCCTTTTAGGGGCTATTTGTAATTTAGTGTAGGGTAGGGCTTTTTATTATTTTGGGGGGCTTTTTTATTTTATTAGGGGGATTAGATTAGGTGCAATTAGTTTTAAAAACTTGTAATTATTTTATTATTTCTGTAATTTAGTGTTTGTTTTTTTCCGTACTTTAGATAATTGTATTTAATTGTATTTAGTTTAGGAAATTAATTTAATTATAGTGTAGTGTTAGGTGTAATTGTAACTTAGGTTAGGTTTTATTTTACAGGTAAATTTGTCTTTATTTTAACTAGGTAGTTATTTTTTATAGCGCGCTGCGGAATCTGTTGGCGCTCTACAAATAACCGATAATAATAATAATAATAATAATAATAATAAATAGTTAAATACTATTTCATAACTATTGTGCCTAGTTAAAATAAATACAAAGTTGCCTGTTAAAATAAAAATAAATCCTAAACTAGCTACAATGAACTCTGCAAGCAAGCTGAAAGATACACTATACACCTGGTCATACACCTGGTTTCACTTGATCGTGGAGGAGAGCTTGCCCGACAGCTCAGAGGCTCTGGCCTGCCTAGTCTGTACTACATTACAGTGCTAGACGACAAGTGAGTGTAATTTATCCATCTATTAGCAACATATTTTCATTCATACAGTATCATGCTATGTGGGTATTGTCTCTTATATTTATAGAGCACACATCAGAGTGAAACACACTCCTTTGCAGTTGTTCCTGTCATATATACCTGGAGAGAGTTCACCGGACAACTCGGAGGATCTGGTATGCTTAGTTTGCACTACATTACAGTGCTTGAATACATGTGAGTGTATTTGATTCAAAATTGTATATCTAGCATATATTTGCAGAATCACGCTATGTTGGTGCCTTCTCCCTTTTCTATAGATCTGTTTTGAAGTGGACGGCCATTACCCTGAGGAGAGCAGCCTGCTAAACTCTGTGTGTGTTTCCAAAAACACACATTTTAATTGGACTTTTATTTACAAATATATAATCCTTTTTTTCTAATTTTTGCACCTTGAAGTATATCTATATAGGTTATATTTTATATATGCATTCTTGTAATTTGTATTTACACATTACATATCACTTATTGCAATCTGAGTAACAATTTATACCAAATATTTGTCTCCCCAGTCATTATAGATTGACTAATCTTAAAGTGATAGTGCCACTTTTTACACAATTGTATTTAATAGACACTTTGAGTATCTATTCACACCTAGCATCTGAGTCTTTACTTGTGAAGAATTGCACAATTTTAAAGTGATAGCGCCCCTATTTATACTGTTTTGTGTTAACCAAAAATTACAAACTATCTAATTACAAAAATAAAAAATACTAAATTACAAAGAATAAAAAACACTAAATTACGAAAAATAACAAACGAAATTATCAAAAATAAAAAAGAATTACACCTAATCTAATAGCCCTATTAAAATAAAAAAGTCCACCCAAAATAAAAAAAACCATAGCCTACAATAAACTACCAACAGCCCTTAAAAGTGCCTTTTGTAGGCCATTGCCCTAAGCTAAACAGCTCTTTTACCTGTAAAAAAAAACCACAAAGACCCCCCAACAGTAAAACCCACCACCCAACCAACCCCCAATATAAAAAACCTAACTAACAAAAACCTAAGCTACCCATTTCCCTGATAAGTGCATTTGTATGGGCATTGCCCTTAAAAGGGTATTGAGCTCTTTTGCATTAGCATGAAAAGGGAATTTAGCTCTTTTAAGAAAAGCCCAAACCCTAAACTAAAAAAAGCCCACCCAAAAAGTTAAAAAATCCTAACACTAACCCCCGATGTCCTGAAGTCCGGACATCCAGGCGGTGAGAGGTCTTCATCCAGGCCGCTCAATCTTGATCCATTGCAACACTGGCATCTTCTTAGTCTTATGCTTATCCCAGGTTATCAAAGCGTCAAGATCGTCAAATGTTTAAATGTGTGAAGAAATATACGCTGCCGCGAACTCAATCCGACGCAGATCGATGCTTGCATCATTACAGATGTTTGACCATTTTCCCAATTTATCAAACATTTAACAGGTACGCTCGCGTCTATTCCAATGCGGCGTACCTAGTTTTCAATCCACCACCCTTGAGGCCGCGGATGCCATAGAAATCAATGGGAGTCTGAAAACACAGAAAGCTTATGTTCGATGTTGCAAAAGAATGAAGTATATTACATAATAAAAGTAAATTAGAAACTATTAAAATTGTATACCCTTTCTAAATCAAACAATACTATTGCTCCACTTTTGGTGCACTAGTAGATATAGGGATAACAATGAAAAATACATTGCTACTTATGGATTGTGTTACAACTTTGTCTCTCATTACAAAGCAAGGGGACAATATTATTTCTACAAATTTCTTGCAAAGTTTTGCCCTAAACTTGTTGCACTAATAGAGATAAAAATGAAATAAATACACAACATAATATAGCTAACTTCCTTTTTATTTTTTTGGAAAAATCTATTTGCACCATGTTTAAGCCATATAATACAAGTCCCACTCTCCACTTCGCCCCAAATTTGACACAACACTTTCGCACCAATTATGACCCAAACTCCTAAACAACCCACATACTTGTGAATTTTTCAACCACTTTTGATTGGAATATGCATAATCACATGATTTATGGCATCAGCCTGATTCAAATATACATTTTAAACCTATCACTAACGAATCAAATTGGCTTGATACTTCTGTCATTAATCACTCATCTGTTTTCTCATGCCATTTGTTATATTGTGTATTATACTTTGAAAGTTGGTATATGTGAAATATTTATTAAAGATAAACATTGATGCTGACATTAGGACACACAGTGTAATATTTTAGACAATGATTTTAAAATTTGAATTGATGTTTGATTCAATATAATCATAATCTGATAGCTCAAAGGGATAGCCAACCTAACATTAAACTGATTAAGATACAGCAGAAATTAAAATCACCTATTTACTGTCATGATATTTTCAGTGTTTTTCTTCCTTCTCTTGAATTTCTTTTTCAATAAGAAATGTCCTTGTATATGCCAGACCATTTTATAACACTTCTGTATGGGTGGTTTTTAAAACTTGATTGTAATCAGGAGGGGTTACACAGGTACAGAGAGAACACTGTCCAAGCTCTTAAAATATCCATTGATTGCAAATAACTACATATGATACCCTGATTACATGTTATATTTGCAATTATTTCCTGCTCAGAATAATAATAAATGTACACTATATACATATTGTGGTATAAATAAACACAGAGATATGAAAGACAACATTTTTTAGAACAAAAAAGGGAACTTATGGACATGTAAATATGTTTGCAAAAGATTTTGACATAACACACACACACACACACATATATATATCTATACTATAATTGCGTTTGTAATGTCCCGTCGCCGTCGGCAGTTGCGCACCACATCCTCAATGGAATGTTGGCAGTGCGAGGACAAAAGAATTCACCTGGATACAGTGAAGCTGCATCCAGGGTGAATTCCGAAAATGCCAGGGTGGTGAAAGAATCCCACCAAAGGTGGATTCTTTCACCACCCTGCCATTTTCGGAATCCACCGGGATTGGATTCTTTCACCACCCTGCCATTTTCAGAATCCCGGTGGATGAAGCAAAGGCAAACAGAGCATTACAAAAGCAAAAATTAACTGCCCGCATCAAGTATTAAAAAAAACAAAAAAAAACGCCTGCATCAAGTATTAAAAAAAAAAATAACCACCCACATCAAGTATAAAAAAAAACACGCCCAGCAACGAATTATAACTAAAAAAAAACCCTCCTACACTGAAGTATTAACGCATACAACGCAAACCCCCACATCGCTAAATAATAAAGTAATTAACCCCTTAATCACTTAACCGCCAACCACCCACATAACAATACACCTAATTACCCTATTAACCCCTAAATCGCAAAACCCCCAAAATTGCAATAAACCTAATTATCCTATTAACCCCTAAACCGCAAAACTCCTACATCGTAATAAACCTAATTAGCTTATTAACCCCTTAAACCGCCAAAACCCACACAAGCAAAATGACTATTTAAATAACTAAGCCCCCTAACCTAACATCCCCTTAATTAACCCAAATTACCTAAACTAATAAATTCTAAAGTTACAAAAACAAAAAGTAAGAAATCTAACATTACAGAAAATAAAAAAATCAAATTATCAAATTTTACAAAATTAAACCCTAATCCCTATGAAAATAAAAAAGCCCCCCCCCCAAAATAAAACACCCTCTACTCTAGAAAAAGGGCTTAAAAGGGCTCTTTTGCAATGGCATTGCTTCTAAGATAATCAGCCCTGAAAAGGGCATTTGTTTGGGCATTGCCCTTAAAAGGGCATTTAGCTTTTTTACTGCCCATCCCTAATCTAAATAAAACAACCCCCCCCCCAAAAAAAAAAAACACAAAAAAACTAACCCACAGGTTGCTACTCACCGTTCCTGAAGTATCATATAATTTTTTTTTTATATAACAAATAAATATAAAAATAACTTTCTATGAGATATTGTTTGTTGAGGTATAAATATAGCTATTTCTTGGAACATTAACAGATGAAAAATAAAAGATAGCTTTAGTGAAATGTGCTTGTTCATGGACAGTAATTAAATGGTATAAATAACGTTGAGAAAAACCTGAATAACCGCAACATTGATGACGGTTAGTTAACAACAGTCTGATGCTCATCGCGCCGTACTTGTCGGGCGTGTTTTTGACGTTTTTTTTATAAAATAAGGGCATCGTATGTGGATCCACTGTCAGCGATGTCTGGCGAGCGTATTGACGACGGTGAATGCACCGAGATTGACGGTTTGATAAATATCCCCCCATTATTTCCTAAATATTTCAAGCACAGATTTTTTCTGTTTCCAAATTAAGCATTAGTTAACATTCCCAAACATTTAGGATTATTCAAAATTGCTCATTAAAAAATTTGAAGAAACACTTTTTAGTTCTGCAGAAGAGTAGGAATTATATATCTAACTGTTCGAATATTAGACACATTTTATAAATATTTAAAATGTATGCAAAAATAATAACAAATAGAAAACAAACGAGTAAAGAAAAAAAGAAAGGATTAAAAAAAGAAATGTTAGCATTTTTATCCTATATTATTTACAAGGGCTTTAGAAAAATCAAATACGTCCTCAATTTAAATTAAAAAAAAAGCCATGCTGCGTTTAGATATATTGATTTTTCAGTTGCTAGACATCATTATTTTTTATTGTTATTTTTTTCAAAGACTGTACATTGCTCAGCTATGTGTAGCAAAAGGAAATACAGTGAAATAAAACTCCAAATTCCATTATATGAGTGAAATAGCTCTCGGTGAGGAGATTAAATAATGTAAATTGCTTATCCAAACTATGCAATCTCATTTAGAAATGTAGTTTTATTCGTCTGATCAAAAAAATAATATTTTATGTTACATACTAACAAAATAAATAAAGTAGAATAAAAGAAATACAAACAAGAAAACCCACCCCCATTCAGGAAAGCATCTCAATTAAAATATAAGAATAATTGAAGTATAAAATGAAACACTACTTTCTTCCTTTAAACTAGGACAGAGTAGAAAATAAGCTAGATATTTTTATGACTTCAGTATGGAAACCTTCACATGGTACTCCCAAGGTTTATTCCTTCATGCATAATGCATTCCAGTTAGAGAATCATATATTCTTCTCTGGCATACATTATAGACAAGGGAAATACTATACACTCTAACCCAAGCTTAGTAACATCACACTGCATGAATTTAACTAGCCAACAATATGATACCTGTAAGAATATCCATAGGAGTTTTTCCACGTATATCTAATTCTAAAATGCAATGTCCAGTTATTGCAAACAAAAGCGGTAGAGTTACTTCTACTGTTGGGCTATAGAATATGTTTATTCTAAGAACAATATTTAATTCACATTTCAAAACTTGAATATGGTAATTCAAATATATTCTCATTGTGGTAGTAATATTATATATTGCTTATAGAAGTCTGAAAATGTTCAGTGAGAATGTGGCAAACATTTGTTAGCCACAATACTAAATATAAATGCCATGCTTTTGTGGCTTAACTGTTTTCAGGGGCATAATTAAAATTCCCCGGGGGCCCAGGGCACAGACTGTGGATGGCCCCTCATTTCTACTAGATGTTTGCAATAAGCAGAAGCTATGACTGAGGGTCATCATCCCTCTTTGGTTACTGTGTACCAGAGGATATGCAATTGTACAACCTATCTGTACAAATATGGTGGCAGGTTTTAATGTATAGCAAAAATGCAGCAGCCATCTTGGAATCCTCTGACATATTTTAAGTACTTCTCAAAAAAAATCCTTAAAAATGTAAGACCTGTAGCAACACCACTACTGATTACAGGGCCATATGGGTCCCATAGAGTTGTGGTCCAGTCCCAGTTGAGACTTCTGAGACTCTTATAGTTTTGCTTGTGCAATGCCGCCAATCGGCTGCTTACAGGGGATGTCAATAAACCCGATCGCATGAGATTGGGCGGCTTGATGTCCGCAGTCTCAGAGGCAGCGGACGAGTTATGGAGCAGCAGTCTTAAGACCGCTGCTTCTCAACTCCTGTTTCCTGCAAGCCTGAAGGCTCGCGCTGAAACAGGGGCATTAGGCACAAACCGGACCATGATAAATCAGCCCCCCCATGAATGAAAGGTAAATTTGACAACAAAAGCATATTTTTTTTTACATTCTTTGTGATTCTTTAGGCTTTAAGGGTTCTTTACAATCAGTTTGATTTCATACATTAAAATGTCACATTTTAGCTCAGGTGTTGTTTTGTTTTTGTTGCTTGTTTGTTTTTTATTTTTATACCATTTTCAAAGCCTATCCAATAGCAAAGACCAACTGTTTGAGTTAGAAAAAAAAGGTTTGATTTGAGAATGATAGAACAAAATTTATTTAAATGGATGAGCATTTATAAGAAAATACCCCTGCACGAAACATGTCAGGTGTTCCAGTCTGCGATTACCTTTTGGCTGTGGTTCAATAAACTTGGACTTCCTTCAGCACTCACATTGTTTGGCAGCAGTGTTGTCCCCTTGTTTATAAGAACATATAGTTATCATAATGATTCTTGCAAGGAGTTTCACAGACCTTCACTGTAACAAATGCAAAAAACAAAAAAAAACAGAAAATAAAGCATGGTAACTAATGCAATATTTCTGATGGTTGACTAATACAGGTTAAATTATTTTTCAAATTGAAGTGATTTTCCAATTGCTCCTTAAACTTCTCTTTGGATCAACAAGCTACTATAGTGTCAATTAGGCATGTGCATTTGTTTAGTTGCGGAAAGAATATCCAAACAATTGCACCATAAAATTTAAAGAAAACAAATTAATACTGATGAAATTCGTCAGTATTCATTTGTTTCCTTTAAATTACCTGTAGGGGTTAAAAATACTTAACTATAGCACACTGGAGACAGTGACAGGGAGAAGGCTGAGGCGCAATTAAGCAAATATTTATTTAAATTAATAAGGGCAACAAACAAAAATAAATAAAACATCCAATTGATGATAGGAGTTAAAGCATACAACTAATCTCCCAGGAGCCAAATATAGGGATCCCTGTTACTATAAATGGGGTCAGCGCTCTTAAGTCCCAAATAGTAATACGATCATATACCATGGTATTCACAGCTTGGTATATAGCAAAATCTTGCAAAAAGGACTTCATACAATTGTATCCAAAAATGTATGATCCATAGGGGCATATGTATCAAGCTCCGTATGGATGCCCCGTGTTTCTGGCGAGTCATCAGGCTCGCCAGAAACAGCAGTTATGAAGCAGCGGTCACAAAGACTGCTGCTCCATAAACTGTCCGCCTGCTCTGAGCAGGCGGACAGACATCGCAACAATACAACCCGATCGAGTACAATCGGGTTGATTGACACCCCCCTGCTGGCGGCCTATTTGCCGCGAGTCTGCAGGGGGCGGCGTTGCACCAGCAGCTCTTGTGAGCTGCTGGTGCAATGACTAATACGGCGAGCGTATTGCTTGCCGTATTCAGCAAAGTCTGGCGGACCTGATCCGCACCTGGCGGATCAGGTCCGCCAGACTTTCAAAACTAGAGGCCACAGTCTCATGAAGATACATTAAGGCAGAAATTTTCAGTAAGGGGTTACTTCACTAAAGTAATCAAAAGAGGTTACAAAAGAGCAATTGAAACTCCGCGTGAAAAACTATTGTATGAAGCAGTGGAAAAACTAAAAGACTCCTCCCACATATAATAGTAAGTGGGAGGAGTTAAGAACTCTTTTATGTAAACACCCCTTTCCTAAAGGATAAATTGGTACACAGCCATTACAAAGGCAACAATGAATTGTTAGGGAAACAACAAACAAAAAGAAGGTTGCTTTAAATGTGGTAAATGTAAAATGTGCAAACATTTACTTAGCGGTCAATATATAATCGATGTTCATGGTCATCTTCATAAAGTTTAAAGGCCACATTACTTGTTGCAGTGAGGGGGTAGTCTAGTTTGCTTTCTGTTCCTGCCCACTGTACTATGTGGGTAAAACGTACAGAGAGTTCAGGGAGCGTATGAAGGAGCACAGAAGGATATACTGAATGAAAGAATTAAGGATAGTGGAGTAGCCAGGATTTTTTTTGAAACAGATAATAGCAGTGATCAAGATTTAAAAATCATGGGTTTAGAACTGGTGGATATTACTGAGAGAGGAGAAAAATAGGATAACCTTCTCCTTAAATCAGAATGTTTTTAATTCCTGCAAGAGTACACACTGATGTAAAGAACTTCGATCACGGCCTGAGTGTTGGCGGATTAAGTAATAGTGAAAGGCAGTGAACGATCTGTATATTTCCCTTTTATACTTGTCCAGTGAGCTTGATCTTTAGACGGACCAGTGTAGGCTCTGTTTTGCTATCTGATTACTACATAGGGAGTAGGGGTGAAGATTTGGTATTTCCTGCCAATAATGATACAAATATAAGACTATGTAGAAAAATATATTGTTGAGAGTATCTTAGGTAGATTCAGGATATCCACAAAGCTCCTCAAAGAGATACAGTTAATCCTCCCAATAACTGTGATATGTTTAGAACGTAGGTACAATGATTGAGAAGCGCTAAAAGCTAATGTGGTATTGATATTCTTATTCTTTTCTTGTGTGGTTAGTTTTCCAAATGTGTGCTAATATTATTAGCAGTATAATCAATAATTTCTCAAAGAATAAAATATAAAAATACATAAATATATCAAATATATAAGGTGGCACTTGTAATATATCTTCTTATATAATGCGCTAACTGCTAGTTATAGAATAGCCTTTGTTGTTGAAATATAAAAATATAAAATGTAAAATATGTACCAAAACATGGAATATCTCAATATACTCTTCCCTATATGTGTTGATGAGTTGTTTACATATATAAAGAATGTTATAATACTGTTGCATTAAATTTAGCACTTTACTGAGTATAATTCGTATTAAAATAATGTTAAATTATATATGTTAACATCCAACATATAATATAAAATCCATGCAATAAAATAAATTAAGTTGTGGCCACAACTCTGCCTTTATTAGTGAAGCATTAGAAAAAATGGTCCGTTGTATTTAAACGTTAATGTGAATAAAAAGGGTTTTGTTGCTGTTTTAAAACACTATTGTCCCATTAATGTGTTAATTTCTTATACAATTGTATTGCTGTTGTATTGTTCGATTCATCTTAGATGTTTGATATAATACTCTGTTGATATATTGTTATAGTTCCATGATATTACTCACAATTGGTTTTAACTTTCTCTTTATGTGAATATATGGTACCCTCTTACCGGACCTCCGATGGCTTTACTTCCTATTTTTCGGGTTATGGAAGGGTTGTTTCTATTTCTTCTTTGCTGTGTAATCTCCCCATTTCGGGTCTGCTAAGGTCTGTTGTCTTTCGGCGTCCTGAATTACTTCCTATGATTTCCTTCTACACAGTCACGTGTTCCGTTTCTCCCATGTGACTCAGGAGGGCCAATCGGGAAACCGGTATTAGAGGTTCTTCTTTCAGGTCGTATTGCGAGCAATGTCTTTCACACTCTTTCGATCCAATTGCTATTTGGGAGCCAGTGATAGTATGTCTGTTAATGCTGCTGTTAATGTAGCTTCATGAAACAATGGGGCCGATTTATCAATGTATGGTGGGCATGATCCGCTGTAGCGTATCATGTCCGCCAGACATTGCTGAGTGCCAACAGCGTATGCTTGTGAACTGCTTGTGCAATGCTGCCCCCTGCAGATTTGTGGCCAATCTGCTGCTAGCAGGGGGTGTAAATAAACCCTATCGTACGAGATTGGGCGGATTCAGCCTCAGAGGAGGCATATGAGTTAAAGAGCAGAGGTTTTATGACAGCTGCTTCTTAATTCATGTTTCCAGTGAGCCTGAAGAATATTGGAATGTGAAATATTCATATTTCATGTCACGGGTTTGCGTGACTTTTTTTTTGTTTGTCTTTCTATTTTTCGCACTCCTTTGAAGTCTATAGGGCTGATTTATTAAGCAGCATATTCTGCTTATTTCGAGTGAGCCTTCCAGTTTGCTGGAAAGAGGAGTTAAGAAGCAGAGGTCTTAAGACCGCTGCTCCTTAAGTCGTCCGTCACCTCTGCGGCCGACTGCAATCATCCCGATCAGATACGATCGGGATGATGGACACCCCCTGTATAGCAGCCGATTTCACCAGAAATGCTTGTGCAATAATAAATGCCAACAGCGTATGCTGTCAGCATTTAGCGATGTAGGGCGGA
This sequence comes from Bombina bombina, assembly GCF_027579735.1. Classification (NCBI taxonomy): domain Eukaryota; kingdom Metazoa; phylum Chordata; class Amphibia; order Anura; family Bombinatoridae; genus Bombina; species Bombina bombina. Next base: position 90,281,713 of record NC_069501.1, read on the forward strand.
CATGATTCGCTACAGTGAATCATGGCCGCCCCACATTTAATAAATCGGCCCCAATGGGTTAATACATTAACTTGGTTGCGATATTCAAAGTTCGGCTTTTTGCCCACGTCAGGTTAGCACACAAGCAAAAAATGTTTTGTTCCAACTTGTAATACGCACCATCACGATGTGCGCAAAACGATGTGCGCCAAACACCATTCACCATTTGCTTTATTTCAGAGAAGAAGGCTAGCAGCAATCAAGTTAGTATAAAGTGCATTTATATGCAGTTGTTATCAGTTAAAGCCAATAAGGGACAGATATGTAGCAGGGTTATAACCTTTAAAAGTCAGCAGGATGCATGTCAAGGTCTCAGAATTAGATTTTTCCAGAGCTAAATTACATGAAGAGAGGGCAAAATAAATAATGGAAATATATTGCCATTTTTTTTCATGATGCATAACTAAACATTTCGTATAAAAAATCTTAAGGTGTTTACTGTTCCTTTAAAGGAGCATCTCAGACAAAACTTAAATTCACATGGATGCATTCAGTTTTTAATAGAAGCATTTTTGTAAAATTACAAGTATTAGCAAAACCGCTTCTAATAAAAGCTACAGCTGTTTCAAATGTGAATTTAAGTATTCATTGTGCACTAGCATTTTAAGCACAGTACTTGGTCAGAGAGTCTAAGGTGCTTGTACCATCTGGTAATGACTCAATTTGTAAATTGCTGACATGATACAAGCCCCACTGGCACTCTGAGCAGCTGCAGTATTTAAAATGCTGGTTCCCTGAGACATGCACGTGCAGAGAAAAATCCTAACACTTAAACAGTGATAACTTTACTAGAAGCATTTTTGCCAATACACGTGTATTGTAAATTTCTATCGAAAGATGTAATTCATCTATGTGCATTTAAAATTTGACAGAAAAGTCCCTTTAATCATCTCTTGTCCTGTTCCTTTAGCACAATGTTTGTTGGTGGCTACATAATTTTAAATTTTTACAAAATCTCTAGAAGCCAGGCCAAAATTAAATTTTAGGTGCAAAATAATATTCCAATTTTGATGAGCAGTGTTGACAGTTATTATATATTTATAGATTGATAGATAGTTGATAGATAGATAGATAGATAGATAGATAGATACACACCTTGGGGTTGAAATAAATAAAGGAGCCTTTTTGGCAGTAAGTCAATTTTATGCTGAAGAAGTGACTTGTTGCTGAGAAGGAATTTCAGTGCGTGGAGAGGGAAACATTGTCAGCACTACTGCTTGCTTGGTGCCCCTTTGCAGGCACAAAAAATATAGTTATTCACAATCTATGGTCCGATTTTTTTTCTCTTTTTCTTTTGTTTAATTAGCAACATAGTGTACATTCTCTATTAAAATTCTAAACATACTTTTATTTTCAACCAGTGTGGTTTAAATACCTTCAGAGGAACTTGATAAACAATGCCATTCATCTCAATGAGTTATACTGTTTCTACACCATGAGGCAATGGTCAGTGTCTGGGATTTGAAGAACTCTAATCTACAATCACCAAGTCCTTTTAAAAAAAATTAAAAAAAATTCCAGTGATTTACAATATTTTATATAAAGTTTATTTTCATTTTATCTGAATCATGTGAACATACATCAAATGAAGCCGTTTCACAATGGTTAAAGCGGCAGTAAACTACAAGGGCTGTAACAAAAGTAATTCAAAAGTATGCATAACTTTTTATGATATAGGTAATTCAATTTGCACATGTTGTTGGAGTATCTCTTCCTCTATACAAAGGTTCTACTCAACATAGTCTCCATTACAATGATGCATTTGCGCCATCGTTGAACCAACTCTCGAATCCTCTTTGAAAAAAAAATCAGGTGTACACTGTTGTATCCACTTCTTCACAGCCACTTTCACCTCGTCTGTGTCACCAAATTATTGTCTTCAAAGGCTGTTGTTCATTGGACTGAACAAGTAGCAGTCGGAGGGAGCCAGATCCAGTCTGTAAGGTGGATGGGGGACCATGGACCAGCTCAATTTGCTGATTGCCTGACTTGTTGCCAAATAGTTGAGCGGTCGTACATCGTCATGGTGAATGTGGATCGCCTTTAGATTCTTGTTCATTCTCTTCCTCCTAATGGCTTCTCTAAGCTTCTGGAGTGTCTCAATGCTTGCTGTTAAAATGGTACAGCCATGTCCTGGATAATCAAGAAGAATGACGCCCTTGTCATCCCAAAAAAACAGTCATCATGACTTTCTGTGCTGATTGCTGGCTCTAGAACTTCTTAGGCCTTGAAGAAGAGGTGTGACACCATTCCATGGACTGAGTCTTTGTTTCTAGATCATAAAGATACATCCACGTTTCATCCCCTGTCACCAGATCCGAAAACAATGTGTCTTCATTGGCTTCAAATGATTCAAGCGGATCAATGCAGCTTCTCCTGTTCTCTCCTTCAAATCAGGTGTCAACTGCCTAAGTAACCACTTTGCAAACACTTTCTGATACCCTATGTTTCCTACCATCTTCTGTATGACATTGTGACCACAGTCCATTTGTGTAGCAAGCTCATGGGTTGTTACATGTCTGTCTGCGTGAATCAACTCGTCCACCTCGCTGTCAGTGGTTGCAGTTTTCCAACTGTGCTGTTTGTCTTCAATGCAGATTTCCCCTTCTGTAAACCTCTTCACCCACCTGTACACATTGCTCTTGTCCATGGTTTCATCTCCGTACACATTCTGTAGCCTTCTGTGGATGTCGGACAGCCTGCACCACTTTCGTCAAGAATTCAATGACAGTACATTGCTTCTGCTTGAAATCCATTATTCACATTCAAGAAAGAAAAAGATTCTAAAAGAGTCACTCCAACAACATGTGCAATTTACACTATCAGGCCATTTATCAAGCTCCGTATGGAGCTTGAAGGGCCGTGTTTTCTGGCGAGTCTTCAGACTCGCCAGAAACACAACTTATGAAGCAGCGGTCTAAAGACCGCTGCTCCATAACCCTGTCCGCCTGCTCTGAACAGGCGGACAGGAATCGCCAGACATCAACCCGATCGAATACGATCGGGTTGATTGACAGCTCCCTGCTGGCGGCCGATTGGCCGCGAGTCAGCAGGGGGCGGCGTTGCACCAGACATCTCCGCATTTAGCGAGGTCTTGCGGACCTGATCCGCAGTGTCGGATCAGGTCCGCAAACCCTTTGATAAATGGGCCTGAATGTATCAGTTAATAAAAAAGTTATGCCCACTTTTACATTACTTTTGGTACAGCCCTCATATAAGGATAATGTGTATTAAACTATTGTGCATAACTACAAAACCTGTATAATAGTCGCAACATCACTACCCCATAGACCGCAGCTCCAGACGTCCCATGCCTGAAACAGTTTGAAACAGGTAATGATATGATCCAAAGCAATATATTTCAGCACCCTCACACAAGAAATTTGTCATCAGACATTACCTGCACCTCTAACTTTGTAATCTATCTGTTGAGCTACTGTTGATGTTTATTTTATGTGGGTAAAACCTCTGACAAAGCCAGAACAAGGATGGCTAACCACAAGGCAGCCACAAGGGCAATGATCAAGTAAAAATCAAGCAAGAACTGGTGGCTAAACATTTTGCGGATGCAGGTCATACTGTTGATGACATGTGGTTCATCCTAATTGACGATGTATCTCCACTGAGGAGGGGGGAAGACAGGAATAAAAATATGTTGGGGACTTTTCACCAAAAGGGCCTAAACATGTCCTAGACTGGCATTGTTTTTCTATAAGACTGTTAAGAGACTAGGATCCTCTGGTGGGTTTCCTCATCAATGCCTCTCTCCTGAGTCCTAATGATGAGGGTGGGTGGCACATCCAAGTTATATTGGAGATCCCACCTTTCTCTCTCTCCCTGATGGGTAATATTGAAAGGCCAGGGTGACACCTATGGAGACGCTCTATTATTCCTAGTTGTAAAGATCATTTGAAATCCCCTGTGTGTTTGAACTGTATTCAATTTTATCACCCTGAAAGTGAGCATTTCATTCTCTAACCAATGTTTGTCTTACTTGTCTACTATAACATTTCATTAATAATTAACAGTGAGGTCAAAATGGTATTTTAGCAATAAACCCATCACTTGTAGTAGTTACTGAGTTACATGATTGCAACTTGAGATCTGTCCTAGTGAAGACAGCAAACTAATCCCGGCACGGGCAGGATTTTATGTGATTTTGAATTCACAATATCAAAACACCATTGCAATATATGGATACCCAATTGTCCCTTGTAAGTGATGACCCCGTGAACGTGCATGTGAGGGCATTTAAGTTGATTTTGCTGGCACGTGCTCGCAACATTTTGCTTTTTTCTATGTACTTAGTTTTACACACACTTTTTTTTTTCTTTTTGGAAACCACACACTCATGTAGTGATATTATAACACATACAGAGGCAGAATTTAACTGCTGGCAAACGAAAGAGACATATTCTGAAATGTATCCCTAATTAGTATATTATTTATTAAATGAATAACTAGGCTCGCAGACTGGTCCTTTAAGCTTGTAAGAAGTACATGAAACTTTTAAATAATCATCATTTGTTAGCAGCCAAAAATGGCTGCCAAGCTCCGCCCACCTATTGCATGTATATTTTGGTATGTTAAGATTCTCTAATCATGATCTACTGTTAAATAGTTTTTCCTACTCTCACATGCTGAATTGTGCATGTGCAGTTTGAAATAGCTTACTGCAAAATATTAAATGTGCACTGCTAAACTGTCATACAAGAAAACAGCTAACTGGACAAAAAGAAAGCTGGGGGCGGAGCTTGGTGGACATTTTCATCTGCTAACAAACAATGATTATTTACAATACAATGCACTTCTTACAAGCGTATAGAGCCATTGCAAGATGCTTATCTGGTATGAACAAAGTAATAAAGAATAAGGCGGCCCATTTATCAAGCTCCATCTGGAGCTTGAGGGGCCCGTGTTTCTGGCGAGCCTGCAGACTCGCCAGAAACAGCAGTTATGAAGCAACGGTCTAAAGACCGCTGCTCCATAACCCTGTCCGGCTGCTCTGAGGAGGTGGACAGACATTGCCGCAATTCAACCCGATCGAGTACGATCGGGTTGATTGACACCCCCCTGCTGACGGCCGATTGGCCGTGAATCTGCAGGGGGCTACGTTGAATCAGCAGTTCACAAGAGCTGCTGGTGCAATGCTGAAAATGGAGAGCGTATTGCTCTCCACATTCAGCGATGTCTGTCAGACCTGATCCGTACTGTCGAATCAGGTCTGAGAGACCGTTGTTAAAAAGACCTCTAAGTATTGGATCTAGACTGTCCCTTTAAGTCCTAGAAATACCACTTTCTTACATGAACATTACCTTTTTGGCAGCATATAAGCATGCATGCATCTATCCAATTGTTTAATAAACTGTATTTTGGTTTCAAAATCTAGTATTATTTTTTATTGTACCTTTTATTAGCCAATTCATTTTACTCTGCTTGGAGAATTAGTAAGCAAATTTAAAATTTAGATTCAGAACAGTCTCAATCCAATTTGAAGGTTATAACACGAAAAATGGGAGATGCAGTGAAACTAATGTCTGGATAATGAAAAGGCACATCTGTGAGCAGGTATTTGTATAAAGCCTGGTAGAGTTATGCATACCAAACAGTTAGCAGTTTAGAATTTTCCACTTTTGTGTAAACCTCACATAAACATTCAAATTCCAATTTTATTCTGCTCTGCTGGTTTCAAAGCCGAGATGCTCTCAGGGAACTCAACACGCTGCCCACATCCACAGCTAAAAAAAAAAATCAAGGCTTTCAATAAAAACAAGTGTACCAGCGTGAACAGAAACTGTTGGAAGCTAATCTCTGTATTTTATAAAGATGGCAATTTGTTTTTAGTGCACTGCAGCTAAAAAAAGTCATAAAAAATAAATATTGTTATTTTTGTAAATGTTGTTTTTTTATGACACTGAAGAACTGTAGATGTTTTGTAAATAATTCTGTTTGTTTGCAAAAGTGGCATGCTGCAATGACAGGATTTGCTGTGTGCCATATAGGCATAACATAAATTGTCTACTTATATATGCTCAGGGGCCAACATAAAGCAATATAATTTTAGCATTTTATCGCTTAATATCTGAAATGTATTTAAAAAAAATTCACTGATCAGAACAAATTTCAAATAACTAAATTGTTCTGTTGTTAATATCTTTAATGTTATTTATACATTGGTTTTTTTTATTCTATGAGGGGTTGTCTCCCCTTCCTTTCCATAAACAAGTCAGTATTTTTGACACCAAATACACATATAAAAGATGTAGGCATACAGGGAGTGCAGAATTATTAGGCAAGTTGTATTTTTGAGGATTAATTTTATTATTGAACAACAACCATGTTCTCAATGAACCCAAAAAACTCATTAATATCAAAGCTGAATAGTTTTGGAAGTAGTTTTTAGTTTGTTTTTAGTTATAGCTATTTTAGGGGGATATCTGTGTGTGCAGGTGACTATTACTGTGCATAATTATTAGGCAACTTAACAAAAAACAAATATATACCCATTTCAATTATTTATTTTTACCAGTGAAACCAATATAACATCTCAACATTCACAAATATACATTTCTGGACATTCAAAAACAAAACAAAAACAAATCAGTGACCAATATAGCCACCTTTCTTTGCAAGGACACTCAAAAGCCTGCCATCCATGGTTTCTGTCAGTGTTTTGATCTGTTCACCATCAACATTGCGTGCAGCAGCAACCACAGCCTCCCAGACACTGTTCAGAGAGGTGTACTGTTTTTCCCTCTTGTAAATCTCACATTTGATGATGGACCACAGGTTCTCAATGGAGTTCAGATCAGGTGAACAAGGAGGCCCATGTCATTAGATTTTCTTCTTTTATACCCTTTCTTGCCAGCCACGCTGTGGAGTACTTGGACGCGTGTGATGGAGCATTGTCCTGCATGAAAATCATGTTTTTCTTGAAGGATGCAGACTTCTTCCTGTACCACTGCTTGAAGAAGGTGTCTTCAGAACCTGGCAATAGGACTGGGAGTTGAGCTTGACTCCATCCTCAACCCGAAAAGGCCCCACAACTCATCTTTGATGATACCAGCCCAAACCACCTTGCTGGCGTCTGAGTCGGACTGGAGCTCTCTGCCCTTTACCAATCCAGCCACGGGCCCATCCATCTGGCCCATCAAGACTCACTCTCATTTCATCAGTCCATAAAACCTTAGAAAAATCAGTCTTGAGATATTTCTTGGCCCAGTCTTGACGTTTCAGCTTGTGTGTCTTGTTCAGTGGTGGTCGTCTTTCAGCCTTTCTTACCTTGGCCATGTCTGAGTATTGCACACCTTGTGCTTTTGGGCACTCCAGTGATGTTGCAGCTCTGAAATATGGCCAAACTGGTGGCAAGTGGCATCTTGGCAGCTGCACGCTTGACTTTTCTCAGTTCATGGGCAGTTATTTTGCGCCTTGGTTTTTCCACACGCTTCTTGCGACCCTGTTGACTATTTTGAATGAAACGCTTGATTGTTCGATGATCACGCTTCAGAAGCTTTGCAATTTTAAGAGTGCTGCATCCTTCTGCAAGATATCTCACTATTTTTGACTTTTCTGAGCCTGTCAAGTCCTTCTTTTGACCCATTTTGCCAAAGGAAAGGAAGTTGCCTAATAATTATGCACACCTGATATAGGGTGTTGATGTCATTAGACCACACCCCTTCTCATTACAGAGATGCACATCACCTAATATGCTTAATTGGTAGTAGGCTTTCGAGCCTATACAGCTTGGAGTAAGACAACATGCATAAAGAGGATGATGTGGTCAAAATACTCATTTGCCTAATAATTCTGCACTCCCTGTATATCATGTGCTAGTGAAGATATCCTTAAAGGGACAGTGAAGTCAAAATTAAACTTGCATGACTCGGATAGAGCATACAATTTAATACTGTTATCAAATTTGCTTTGTTCTCTTGGTATCTTTTATTGAAGAGTTAAACTAGGTAGGCTCATAAGAGCTCAGGAGTGCTCACGTCTTAATATTCTATGGCAGCAGTATATGCAACATTGTATAACAAAACAAAAAATGATGTTGCAAAAACACTGCCGTCATAGAGTACTAAAGACACGTGCACACTCCTAAACTCTTATGACCCTACCTAGTTTTACTCTTCAATAAAAGATACCAAGAGAACAAAGCAAATTTGATAACAGAAGTAAATTGGAATGTTGTTTAAAATCACATCCTCTATCTGAATCATAAAAATATTATTTTTACTTTACTGTCCCTTTAACCTTTATGACAAGTACCCTGTATGCCAGCTGTCATTTTTACATTAAGAGGATCAATTGCTTGGATCCCATGCTATTAGAGGGCTAAAATTCCATTAGGACACGTACATACATTGTACATTGGTGAGGTTAAGGGGTTAAATTACTATTAGCTTTATTAGTAATGCACTGGATTACGCAATACTATACTGGGAGCAAAATAAATAAAAGCAAGACAGAAAGAGCAGACTGGGGGGACTATTTATCAAGTTCCGTATGGTGCTTGATGCCCCGTGTTTAAAAAACGCTGCTCCATAACCTGTCTGCCTGCTCTGAGGCGCCGGACAGTCATCGCTGGAAATCAACCCGATCCAATCCGATCAGGTTGATTGACACCCCCTGCTAGCAGCCGATTGGCCGCAAATCTGCAGAGGGCTGCGTTGCACCAGCAGTTCACAAGAACTGCTGGTGCAAGGATAAATGAAGACAGTGTATGCTATCAGCATTTATCGATGCGTGACGGACATGAGCCGCAATATCGGATCATGTTCGCTCGCACATTAGTAAATAGGACCCTGGGACTTAGGAATTCTAAGGAAGGGCATCAGAGGAATCTTACAATCTAATTATATATTAATAATTACATCTAAAAGTTGATTATGTAATTCTATGTTTTTTAAAGGGACACTGTCCTATAAAATTAGTTTCTTCCTCAATGTGTTCTAAATAACTTGTTATACCTACAAAAAAGACTGAGTATTTAATGTATGGGAAATTGTTTCTTCATATTTATTTTAAAAAATAGCTGATGTTACTCTTTAAATTCATCAGCTGTTGTTCTCAATGAAAAGTCAGTGTAAATGGGCTGAGCCTACAGGTAAAGCCTGCTTATGTTATCAATGTCTAATCACACAGCCTAAATAGTTAGGCATTGAAATGCTTATTATGGCTGAAAGGTTCAATGATCACAGACGGCTATTTCACATAAAAAAAAAATCTCTCACTTTGTAAGGTATGTACCCTTGACATTTTTCACAGAACTGCACAGAGTATCAGATGGATAAAACATTTTAATCAGCTGCCATGAACAGAGAGTGCTCCTTCCTACACACGTCACAAGAACCATGCAGTCTCCAGTCCAGTGGTGTATTATGGCCTAGGCCTTGTCAGTCTGCAATGGGTTAGCACTGCAGATTCTCTGACAATGCCATGTAGTTCAAGTCCTTTATCCTCAGAACCCCTGGGGAAATCTATGCAACGCTCTCAGTGCTACCTGTCTCTTCCAACCCAGTAAGTGATGTTAAAAAGTCAACCCCCATTTTCCCCAAATCTGCCACTCTACAGAGATTTCCCCAGGAGTTCCACGGACAGATTAGATTTATATGGAGTCTGAGGTAGACGTTCTATCTGAAATTGACAAGATCAGCATATCTCATTTACTCATCTAATGTGGAAGACGTCGGTCTTTGTAAAGAGCCATTTTCCTTCTGCCTTTCTATGTTTCCACATATTGTTATGGCTGGTAAAGATATCCTCTATATTTACAGGAAAAAAAGTGCATTACCAGGAACAAAGAACAGCTCAGTAGCTTGTTATATGGTGACTTATCACCGGGGCAGCCTCTTTTAGCCCAAAGGTTCTTTTCACAGAGGAGAACTTTATCTGAAGTATATCAGTCTGATCCTGCCAAGGTCAGTCCAGCCCCAAGATATTAGGCAATCCTCCTCTAAAAAAAAAGGAACATGCCAACCCCATATGATTGTTTCAGGCTTCTGTGGACTACGTCAGTGAGGTGCAGCCCTATACGTCTAAGCACATTGGGTAAGGAAACTTTAAACAGGACTCACCATTTATCATTGAGAACCACAATAAATATTTGAAAAGCCTTTTGGGTGGTTTTAATGTTCATTTCATTGCTGTTGCCAGTTAAATTAGCCCTTGCATTGATCAAACACTGTAGAATGTTGCAAGATCATAGTTTTTTATTTTAATTTCTAGAAAACGTCTGACCCAGCATAGTTGTTACTTTCAGCCCATGTGTATAATGAGTTACAACATATTTTTATACTCAAAAATCACTTTTTTGTATAACCTTTATTACAAGGAATAGACATTGTATTTTTATCACATTAATTCTTTGCATGATCTATTTTTTTGTTATTACTTTTTATAAACTTTGTTATTGATTTATGTATACTCGTCCTTCCCTCTTTGATATAAAATAAGCCTAAACGTGTTGTTTTCTATATTGCACATTTCTTATAGATATATTTATAATGGTCTTGGGAAATAACACAACACTTCTTTTTATAGAATCAGAAAAAGATTTTCTTCTTTTGCTATGACATTGACATGGTAGACAATGACAGAAGCTCATATCTGAAGGCACCTTCTCATGGGAAAGCAAATGGCATTGGGACTACAGGTAATTTCTGACAGTTCATGCTGAGCTATGATGTGCTTACAGTAGCTGTTTTAAAATATGTTCCTTTATTTTTCAGAACAGAAAAGAATATATACAAATATAAAAACAGGAAAAAAAGGATGCACTCCCAGGATTTTCAATGTTACCCGTTTAATGTAACGTTTTGGGGTGTTGTCCCCTTTGTCAGACAGTACAAAATAACAGTGTACACCCTATCAACCACCGTGCCTTTTAAACTATGCTGAGTGTTACAGTTCCAGGTCACCACCTGTGTTGCCCCTCCCACCTGTAGAAAACAACAGGTGAAGACCCCCTCACTGTACTCCAAAGTGTATGTCTATAATCAATCTAAACACCCACAATTACTATATCATAAGATAAATGTACCACATAGGTATCAGCTCCCATATAAGTGCAGTCTCAAGTATCCAGCACAGGGAATGTATCAAGATGTGCCGGCAACCAGGTTCCTGCCAGAACCCAACAAATAAGCACAAAAGATGAAGCAGCACCACCAAAATCTTTCTTCAAGTAGCTTTATTCAGCTTGAGGAGCAGCCAGACCAAAAATTCAAACAACAATGTTTCGGACACAGTCCTTAGTCATGTATGGCTAAACTGTACATAGAATCTACCTTAAATACTACATAAGCCCCACCCCCACACCTGTTCAACTGCACAATACAAATTAACCCCTTACAACCTCATATTAGTACACAGGTAAGGTATAATGAAAGCACAGTTATATACTGCAATACCATTAACGCTAAACATAGCTACTAAATATATATTGGAGTACAATCATGCATATATATACATCAAGTAAACAAGCAGAACATAATCCAAAGTCATCTGAAACAGAAGAAAAATAAAAAAATAATTAAACAATTTATGCACAGTATGTAATTAATTAAAGGCACACAGACAGGTCAAAATCTCTATTCATCCCATTTGGGTATAATGTCCCAAATTTGCTAATCCAGAACATTTCTCTATTTTTAAGAATTTTAACCCTGTTCCCACCCCTTCTAGGAATTGGAATATGTTCTAGGACTTGGAATCTTAACTGATTAAGGTTATGTCCAGCAGATAAAAAATGACATGCTACCGGTGCATCCAATTTCTTAATCCTAATACTGCTCTTGTGTTGAACAATACGTTTGCGGATACTACGGGTGGTCTCCCCGACGTACCCCAATCCGCAAGGACACTTAATCATATAGACTACATATTCTGTATTACAGGTAAAGTAATCTCTGATAGAAAATATATATCCAGTCCTAGGATGGCTAAAGGTGGGGCCTTTAATCATACTGTTGCAGTTAGAGCAACCTAGGCAGGGGAAATTACCCCAATTTTTCTTGCCTATATAGCTCTGTACCCCCCTCTTTTTAAGAGGGCCAATATCAGCTCTAACTAGTGAATCTTTAAAATTTCTGCCCCTTTTATAGGCATGCATAAATGGTTTACAAAATTCCAATACATCAGATTCATATGTTTGCAAGACATGCCAATGTTTAAGCAAAACTTTTTGTACTTTTAAACTTAAAGGAGAGTATTGGCTAATGAAAACCAATCAGATTTTTCTTTTTCTACACTGTTTTTTTTGGTTAAAAGGGACTGCCTAGTTGTGGCCAGGGCATTCCTTAACTCAGTCTCAATCAGATCCTTAGGGTAACCCCTGGCTAAAAAAAAAATGATCACCCATCTCTGTCTTTTTTCAGCCAGATTTTCATTTGACACAATCTGTCTTACCCGAAGGAACTGGCTCTTAGGTAAAGATCTGAGAAGGGATGGGGGATGGGCACTGGTGTAATGGAGGAGAGTGTTGCAGTCTGTTTCCTTCTTATATAAATCCACAGATAAACCTTGTAAGGTTTTTGATGCACGAGTGTCCAAAAAGACCACACTCTCCTTGCTCCACATCAGTTTAAACTTAATCCTGCTGGTAGCAGAGTTTAAATCATTAATAAAACTCTTGATGAACAGATTAAAGACCTCAAACAAACGATCCAGGAACGCAAGAAGAAGAAATTCTCACGGGATGAGGAGGACTACACAACCGGAATGGTATACCGGTGGGGACGGGATCCGTCTGGCAGAACAAATGGCACTTCCGGTTCCGATTACAGGCAAAGACGCATGCGTGGAGGAAGTGGGCGCTATAGCCCTCAGGGTTCATTGTCAGAATCGATGTCGGGGGAATCCGACATGGAGGCCTCAGGAAACGCCGTGGGGGCCGCAAACACAGGCGACACAAATACAACAGCAGCGCTCCGGCAAAGGAAGAATGCAGGGAGAGAGGGTCGTCGTGTGACAACTCACAGCAACAACAGGCAATAATTAACATCTCTCAGGTACGAGTTACAAATGATGAATTGTCAGTCCTGAACAAAGGACTCTCCTATTGCCCACAACAGGACTATGACTATCTAGAACTGCAGAAAGATTTATATCGGTTCTTTAGGACCATCAAGTTAACGAGTTTCTTTACAAGTGTATCACATTCTTCTCCAGAAACACCAGTTGGTAATGATGTTAATGTTATGCAACAGTTGAAATTGAAAAAGTTTGGTTTATTCAACAAAAGCACATTTACCCCTACACAGGTAAGTGCTGGGGTCCAGAGCTTTATTAAATTGGTTGATAATGCTGTTGCTGAAATTTGTAGAAAACATTATGGTAAACATAAAAAGAGCCCTGTGGGACAAGGTTTATCTAAAACAGATTTTATGTCATTGAATGGGTTAAAAAATAATAAACAGCTCATCATTAAGGGGGCGGATAAGGGAGGTGCAATTGTGCTAATGGACAAAGATTATTATGTAAATGAAATTAACACACAGTTATCAGATAATGATGTTTATAAAAAATTGTCTTCAAACCCAATATTTAACATCAAGAAAGAGGTTGAGGGGTGTGTTAATAATGCAATCAAAAATGGAGTAATAGATAAGGATATTGCAAGATTTCTTTTAGAATCTGAGGATATAACTCCTGTCCTTTACACACTCCCCAAAGTGCATAAATGCTTAACTTGTCCCCCTGGACGCCCCATAGTAGCCGGAATGGGTTCCATTTTATCTAAAGTTTCAATTTTTTTTAGATAGAGCTTTGAGACCCTTAGTATCTTCTAATTCTTATATTCAGGATACAAGTGATTTTATAGTAAAATTGCAGAACCTGTCTATTGATGGAGACAAGGGTATACTTTTTAGTCTGGATGTAGCATCATTATATACCTCCATTTCTCACGAGGCAGGTATTGGGGTGGTTGCTAAAGTTTTGAGTCAAAATTCCAACTTTTCACCATTACAACAAGAATTTTTAATCCAGCTATTAAAGGGACATTATACACTCATTTTTTCTTTGCATAAATGTTTTGTAGATGATCTATTTATATAGCCCATAAAGTTTTTTTTTTAAATAAATGTATAGTTTTGCTTATTTTTAAATAACATTGCTCTGATTTTCAGACTCCTAACCAAGCCCCAAAGTTTTATGTGAATACTGTCAGCTACCTTCTCCAGCTTACTCCTGTTTGTGTAAAGGGTCTTTTCATATGCAAAAGAAGGGGGAGGGGGGGAGTGTCTTATTTGCCACTTGCAGTGGGCTTTCCAGCTACCTTTTCAACAGAGCCAAACTGACAGCTTCTAAGTACGTTTTTAAACAGTTTTATACTGGATTTTTATATCAGTATCTGTGCATCTTATTCTTTATAGTAGTGTCTATTAAATGCAGTTATATGAAAATGAGTGTATACTGTCCCTTTAAGGATTGTGCTTGGGTGCAATTATTTTCTATTTGGTGATAACTATTATCTACAACTTCAGGGGACCGCCATGGGTTCCAATGTCGCCCCTAAATACGCCAACATCTATATGAATATTTTTGAGGAATATTTTGTTTATAATCATCCATTATTTTTACAATATGGCGCCACCTGGTGGCGCTATATAGATGACATCTTTGGCGTATGGTTGGGCGACATTGGGACCCTGGAGAGTTTTATTAATGATTTAAACTCTGCTACCAGCAGGATTAAGTTTAAACTGATGTGGAGCAAGGAGAGTGTGGTCTTTTTGGACACTCGTGTATCAAAAACCTTACAAGGTTTATCTGTGGATTTATATAAGAAGGAAACAGACTGCAACACTCTGCTCCATTACACCAGTGCCCATCCCCCATTCCTTCTCAGATCTTTAAGAGCCAGTTCCTTCGGGTAAGACGGATTGTGTCAAATGAAAATCTGGCTGAAAAAAGACAGAGATGGGTGATCGTTTTTTAGCCAGGGGTTACCCTAAGGATCTGATTGAGACTGAGTTAAGGAATGCCCTGGCCACATCTAGGCAGTCCCTTTTAACAAAAAAAAAAAAACAGTGTGGAAAAAGAAAAATCTGATAGATTGGTTTTCATTAGCCAATACTCTCCTTTAAGTTTAAAAGTACAAAAAGTTTTGCTTAAACATTGGCATGTCTTGCAAACGTGTGAATCTGATGTATTGGAATTTTGTAAACCATTTATGTCTGCCTATAAAAGGGGCAGAAATTTTAAAGATTCACTAGTTAGAGCTGATATTGGCCCTCTTAAAAAGAGGGGGGTACAGAGCTATATAGGCAAGAAAAAATGGGGTAATTTCCCCTGCCTAGGTTGCTCTAACTGCAACAGTATGATTAAAGGCCCCACCTTTAGCCATCCTAGGACTGGATATATATTTTCTATCAGAGATTACTTTACCTGTAATACAGAATACGTAGTCTATATGATTAAGTGTCCTTGCGGATTGGGGTACGTCGGGGGAGACCACCCGTAGTATCCGCGAACGTATTGTTCAACACAAGAGCAGTATTAGGACTAAGAAATTGGATGCACCGGTAGCATGTCATTTTTTATCTGCTGGACATAACCTTAATCAGTTAAGATTCCAAGTCCTAGAACATATTCCAATTCCTAGAAGGGGTAGGAACAGGGTTAAAATTCTTAAAAATAGAGAAATGTTCTGGATTAACAAATTGGGGACATTATACCCAAATGGGATGAATAGAGATTTTGACCTGTCTGTGTGCCTTTAATTAATTACATACTATGCATAAATTGTTTAATTATTTTTTTCTTTTTCTTCTGTTTCAGATGACTTTGGATTATGTTCTGCTTGTTTACTTGATGCATATATATGCATGATTGTACTCCAATATATATTTAGTAGCTATGTTTAGCGTTAATGGTATTGCAGTATATAACTGTGCTTTCATTATACCTTACCTGTGTACTAATATGAGGTTGTAAGGGGTTAATTTGTATTGTGCAGTTGAACAGGTGGGGCTTATGTAGTATTTAAGGTAGATTCTATGTACAGTTTAGCCATACATGACTAAGGACTGTGTCCGAAACATTGTTGTTTGAATTTTTGGTCTGGCTACTCCTCAAGCTGAATAAAGCTACTTGAAGAAAGATCCCATATAAGAAAAGGCCAAAAGCATAATGTGATCCTAAATCATCGAAAAAATGCATATCAGGTACAGTAGCGATAGGTTGTCATAGCAACCATAAATAACAACTACAGCCCCCTAACAATCAGTATGGCACAACATGGCCAATCAAAGAACAGGAGAATGAAGGAGCGCCCCTCACCCAACCAATGACAGGACACAGAATTCATAAACAGAAAAAGTGAAATCCTCTGTACATCGCAACATTTGCATAAGATATAGTACATAAACTCCTCAACACACAAAGCCACAACCTGGCTAGATCGCAATAGTGCACTGTAATACACGCATGCTGCGTTGGCAACGGACCCTTCAGCTGCAGACAATGTATTCAACATAGAGGTGCGGTACTCGGATCCAATCAGATCGTAGATACAAAAGTCAGAGTAATGTAAACACAAAAGAAACGCTAGCCAGATTACTCTAACACTAGGTGTTGGCAACGGGCCACGCTGTTCAGCTTAACGTGGGTTTGGCAAAATTAACCAATGGGAAGGGGAGACAATACAAATGCACAACAATACAAATAGAAAATAAGACAAATAAAAATAGGAGTCTTAGTGCTGTAGGTGGCAAAGAAACAATACAGGGAGCTGCATTATACCTAAATCACTGCTATTACCACAACATTCTTAATGGGCATAAGCTAAAAAAGTAGAATATGTATACTGTCCAGCACCTTTGTATCAAACGGGTGACCACGCCATCCAGGACTCCACACCAAAAGGTCCCAAATACAATGTAGAAAAAAAGAGGCAGATGGCAGCACTCCAGAATAAAAGATGTATATTTATTTACATCTACTCCAAACAAACATAGAACAACAACGTTTCAGTGTTATTCCTTAATCATGTATACAAAATGATTAAGGGATAACACCCGGAACGTCATTGTTCTATGTTTAGAATAAAAGCTGTATATTTATTTACATCTACTCCAGAGTGCTGCCATCTGCCTCTTTTTCTACATAAGCTGAAAAGGTCAAGGACCTAGATAGCCCTCTAAAAGAAAATACAGAGAGGAAAAGACAAGAGAAGGACCTACAAATAGAAACAACCAAAACATATAGAAAAAACAACCAAACATATAGAAAAATGCCTCAGTGGGCAAGGCCCATTAGTGAGTCAATTTATAGGAAACAATGGGTGTTTAAACCATTTGGAGTAAGAGTCCCCAACCTGTAGGTCCACCTGGCTTCTCTTTGGAGAAGAGCTTTCCCCCTGTCCCCACCTCTAGAGAGGGGTGGGGCATGATCGATAATGGTGTATTTTAAGTCAATCACAGTGTGTCCTCTTTGGATGAAATGCCTGGCCACCGATTGGTCCAATGTACCCTCTTGTCCTACATGTCAAGCGATATTTGTGTTTATAATTTCACTTTTTCGTTGGGTGGGTAAAGTACGGTATTGTATTCCTGAATACCCCCTCAAATAGGCTTCCGCAGAGCTACATCACTGAGAGATATGCTGGTGAAAACCAACCCCCGCCCTTGTTATCAAAAGAAATCCTGGCTGGACAACATTAAACCAGGTTGTTTCAGATGCCTGGGCTGCACCACTTGCAGTGCCTTACAGACAGGACCATACTTTACCCACCCAATGAAAAAAGTGAAATATAAACACAAATATCGCCTGACATGTACGACAAAATACATAGACTATTTACTGCACTGTACCGGTGACCTTTTTTACGCTGGAAAAACGACGACTTGAGGACATGAATGGCCAACCATAGGTCATCTATACGTTTGACCATTCAGAAGGGTACATCGGACCAACCGGTGGCCAGGCATCTCATCCAAAGAGGACACACTGTGATTGACTTAAAATACACCATTATCGATCATGTCCCACCGCTCTCTAGAGTAGCGTATCATGTCCACCGCACATCGATAAATGCCGACAGCATATGCTCTCAGCATTTATCATTGCACTAGCAGTTCTTGTGAACTGCTGGTGTAATGCCGCCCCCTGCAGATTCACGGCCAATCAACCCGATCGTATTCGATTGGGTTGATTTCTGTCCGCAGCCTCAGAGCAGACAGACAAGTTATGGAGCAGCTTGATAAATATGGCCCAGAGCATACAATTTATAAAAAATGTTTATATCAAATGTGCTTCGTTCTCATGTCATTTTTTGTTGAAGAGATATCTAGATAGGTAGCATGCACATGTCTGAAGCCCTACATGAGAGGAAATAGTGCTGCTATCTAGTGATTTTCCTAATGTATAACATTGTTGCAAAACTGCTGACATATAGCAATGTAGACACCTTCCTGCTTTTCAACAATACGCTAAGGGGCGTATACTGCATTTTCTATAGGGAGGAGATGCATACATTACTAAAGTGCACAATGAAAATTGTAATTTTAAGAATTAATACAAAATGAATAATTGAACCATTCAGACATAAATACGCAGGAAAAATTGAATTTTAAAGGGACATTATACACTCTCTTTGCAATGTTTTGTAGATGATCCTTTTATAAATAGTGATGTCGCGAATAGTTCCCGGCGAACATAGCATGTTCGCGTTCGCCGCAGCGGGCGAACATATACGATGTTCAATCCGCCCCCTATTCGTCATCTTTGAGTAATACTTTGACCCTGTACCTCACTGTCAGAAGACACATTACAGCCAATCAGCAGCAGACACTCCCTCCCAGACCCTCCTACCTCCTGGACAGCATCCATTTTAAATTCATTTGGAAGCTGCATTCTTAGTGAGAGGAGGGACAGTGTAGCTTCTGCTGATTTAATAGGGAAATTGATAGCTAGGCTAGTGTATTCAGTGTCCACTACAGTCCTGAAGCACTCATCTGATCTCTGCTGTAAGAACAGCACCACAAAAAGCCTTTTTTAGGGCTAGAACATCTGATTTTTTTTTTTCCTGTGTAATCTAATTGCAGTTGCCTGCCTGCCAGCATGTGTGTCAGGCTCACAACGTATACTGTGCCCACTTGCCCAGTGCCACCACTCATATCTGGTGTAACAGTAGTGTAGATTTAACAAAAAAAACTTTTTTGACTGTGTTAAATAATAGCAGTCAGTTTCCTTCACACGTGTGCGTTTCAGGGCCTGCCTGCCAGGACACAGTGTCACCCCAGTGACACTGGGGTGACACTACTTGATCGATACAACATCATACCTGAGCACGTTATTCCAAACAATGTAGGAATGTTAGGTGATTTATGCCCTTTATGGCTTAAAACCAGACTCTGCATCAACTATGTAATTTTCCATGGGAGTTTTGCCATGGATCCCCCTCCGGCATGCCACAGTCCAGGTGTTAGTCCCCTTGAAACAACTCTTCAATCAGTATTGTGGCCAGAAAGAGTCCCTGTGGGTTTAAACATTTGCCTGCCCATTGAAGTCAATGGGGGTTCGCCCGGTTCGCAAACTTTTGGGGAAGTTAGCGTTCGCTGTTCGCGAACCCAAATTTTTAGGTTTGCGACATCACTATTTATAAAGCCCATACAGATGTTTTTTTTTTTTTTTTTTTAAGCAAAGTTTTGCTTATATTTAAATAACATTGCTCTGATTTTGAGACTCCTAACCAAGCCCCAACGTTTTAGGAGAATACCGATGTATACCTACTCCAGCTTGCTTCTGTTTGTGTAAAGGGTCTTTTCATATGCAGAGGAAGGGGGAGGAGTGTCTATTCTTTCCCACTTAAAGTGGGTGTTCTAGCTACCTTTTTAACAGAGCTAAACTAGGAGCTACTAAGTAAGTTTTTAAAAGGTTTTATACAGAATTTTTATATAAGTATCTGTACATATTATTCTTTATCGTAGTGTCTATCACATGCAGTTATATGAAAATTTGTGTATACTGTCCCTTTAAGGTGGATCTAACATTGTAAATAAAATGTCCACCACAAATCGTACTGTATCAAAAATGTAAAATTTGAATGTTACTTAAATCGTATTAAATATGCAAAGCGTAATATAAATAATAAAATACCTCAACATTTTTAAGTATAAGTACAAAATATATAGAGTATTTGTCATTTAATTCTAGTGTAATTCTATTAACATTTCTGCCCTGCAGATCTCACTGTTATTTATCACAACTTAAAAGGTGGTAAGTTTTTATCAAAACACTCAAAAAATGAATTAATCTGAAAGGAAAACCTAAAAAAAATAACAGTGATTTTAAGGCACAGTGCGCTGAAAACAGTTCAATTTGATTTGTATTAGGCGTAATATTAAAAGGGACACTGAACCCAAATTTTTTCTTTTGTGATTCAGATAGAGCATGCAATTTTAAGCAACTTTCTAATTTACTCCTATTATCAATTTTTCTTCACTTTTTTGCTATCTTTATTTGAAAAAGAAGGCATCTAAACTTTTTTTATTCAAAACTCTGGACAGCACTTTTTTATTGGTGGATGAATTTATCCACCAATCAGCAAGGACAACCCAGGTTGTTCACCAAAAATGGGCCGGCATCTAAACTTACAATTTTTGCATTTCAAATAAAGATACCAATAGAATGAAGAAAATTTGATAATAGGAGTAAATTAGAAAGTTGCTTAAAATTTCATGCTCTATCTGAATCACAAAAGAAAAAAATTGTGTTCGGTGTCCCTTTAAAGTTTAAACATATGCCTGGTACTCCCTGTCTACTTTGTTCTCCATAGTGAACTTTTACGTAACAGAGAGATCTCATTATTTCTATGGGAGACATCTCACCACTTGCAGGGACAGCCCCCTTTTTTATAGAATTCAAATAAGACTGCCTGCGAGAGTTGGCGGGGAAAACCATGCATAGACTACTGAATTTTATAGGCCCTTACTCATTCTCTCTTAGGGCCTGATTTTCTGGAGGTCTCTGAGTTAGGAAGATTCTGGGCTAGATATGGGATATTTTGCAGCTCTTTGCACAAAACAGAAATAGTGTGCATATTTTGAGTTGAAATTAAACACGGTCACTTGAGGGCAATCGAATTTAAAGTGCCGGGTTAGTGCAACCTCAGAGCTCTGGTTTGCTGTTACCCGAGGCAAAAAAGTGGCACAAAACACATTCATAGTTACATTTAACAGTACAGTTACACTCATAATAATACTCTATGATAAAAAAAATATTTTAAAAAGTTATAAGGGCACAAAGATATGAGGTCTCAGGTATTAAAGAAAAAAGGTCTGCAAACGGCTTTAACAGAGATATATTCATACACATGTCTATATATATATATATATATATATATATATATATATATATATATATATATGTGTGTGTATATATATGTATTTATATGTGTATATATGCATTTACAGACATATTTACACATATAAACACATGAATACATATGTACACACATACAGACATAAGTGTATTGGAGCCCTTTGCAAGTAGTTGAAAAATCATATTCATGTAATATTCATATTTAATATACGGATAGATTACGAGTTTTGAGTTATGAGTGAAAAAGCCTCATAACGCTGCTTTTTCACTAGCGCTGCTATTACAAGTCTTGTCAGAATAGCTGTACCGCAAACTTTTTTGGCCGTAACGCAACATAACTACAGCACCTTTCAAAAAGTCCTTTTTCAAGGGGACTTCCATTGCGCCAGTATTACGAGTTGCCTGGGAGGCCAAAAACTGAGCGGTACAGCCTATGCCGACAAGATTCGTACCGCCATCTAAAATCAGTAGTTATGGGTTTTGCGCTACAAAGCTGTAGCATAAAACTCATAACTAAAGTGTTACAAAGTACACTAACACCCATAAACTACCTATTAACCCCTAAACCGAGGCCCTCCCGCATCGCAAACACTATAATAAAAATATTAACCCCTAATCTGCCACTCCGGACATTGCCGCCACTATAATAAACATATTAACCCCTAAACTGCCGCACTCCCACATTGCAAACACTAGTTAATTATTAACCCCTAATCTACCGCCCCCAACGTCACCGCAGCCACTATACTAAAGTTATTAACCCCTAAACCTAACCCTAAGTCTAACCCTAACCCTAACACCCCTAAATTTAATATAAATTAAAATAAAAATTATTAACTAAATAATTCCTATTTAAAACTAAATACTTACCTATAAAATAAACCCTTAGCTTGCTATAATATAACTAATAGTTACATTGTAGTTATCTTTGGTTTTATTTTTATTTCACTGCTAAGTTTGTATTTATTTTAACTAGGTAGACTAGTTAGTAACAAGTTATTAACTATGTACTAACTATCTAGTTAAAATAAATACAAAGTTACCTGTAAAATAAAACCTAACCTGAGTTACACTAACACCTAACATTACACTACAATTAAATAAATTACAAAAAAATAAACACTAAATTACACAAAATAAAAAAGAAATTATCAAATATTTAAACTAATTACACCTAATCTAATAGCCCTATCAAAATAAAAAAGCCCCCCCCCAAATAAAAAGGGCCTTTTGCAGGGCATTGCCCCCCCAAAAAAATCAGCTCTTTTACCTGTAAAAAAAAAAAAAATATATAACCAACCCCCCAACAGTAAAACCAACCCCCCAAATAAAATACTAACTAAAAAACCTAAGCTCCCCATTGCCCTGAAAAGGGCATTTAGCTCTTTTTCTTTGCCCAAACCCCTAATCTAAAAATAAAACCCACCCAATAAACCCTTAAAAAAACCTAACACTAACCCCCGAAGATCCACTTACAGTTTTTGAAGATCGGACATCCATCCTCATCAAACCGGGAGAAGTCTTCATCAAAGCGGGCAAAAGTCTTCATCCAAGCGGCAGGAAGTCTTCCTCCAGGCGGGCAGAAGTCTTCATCCAGATGGCATCTTCTATCTTCATTCTTCCGACGCAGAGCTGGATGGAGCTCAACACTGCCATATTGCCCGCTAATGCCGGGTTTTGGAAAACCTGTAATAGGAGCGCTATTAAAGTTGAGCGGTGGAAATAACCTGCAAGTTATTACCGAGCCGCTCAGATCGCAAAACTCTTAATCTGGCTGAAAGTGTTTAAATGTGTATGTACTGTAAATATTTCACATTCCAATGTTCTTCACATAGGGGAATATGTTCTAAGTATTGATATTCTTATATATAGCTGTATATATCTATACCTATATATAATTATATAAAATTAAAGCACAGTTAAAGTTAATGCTCGTCACAAAATACATTACAAAGTACACTTACACTCATAATAACACAATCTAATAAAATTATTCAAAACAATTGCATAAAAAAAGTTATAAGGGCTCAAAGATATGATGTCTTAGGTGTAGTAAAAAGGCAGGTAATCGGCCCTGATTGTGAGTTGTGACAGAGCCCGTATGACTAGTCACGTCACACACATTGACTTAACACATAAAAGTGCCGCCACGCTTCCGCTATCTGCCGCAACGCCCTAACTCCTCCAAATTGCCGCCTCCTCCAATCTGTCGCAATAGGCACCGGCCTTGTTGGCCTATGCCTTAATACGCCCCTGCTATAAGTGCATTGGAGCCCTTTGCAGTTAAGTAGATGAAAACATGTAAAAACATAATTATGGAATATTATTTTTTTAATAAAGTGTTATACTGTGTATTTACTGTAGATATTATTATCGGTAATTTATAGAGCGCCATCAGATTCTGCAGCGCTAATATTTCACATTCGAATGTTCTGCACAAAGGGGAATATGTTCTATGTATTTTTAAATAGATCTCTCTCTCTATATCTATATCTATATCTAAAAGTTTAGGGACTCAGATATTGCCACGTAATGTTTAAATTTAATAAAAAGTTTAGTATTTAATTGGCCTGACTTAATAAACGTGATCATGTTCAAAATTTTCTTCCAAGCAGTGTGTCTTGTGTGTTTCTGGGCTCGGGGGGGGAATGTAAGCAATGGTGTTTTAACCCATATGCTAAAATTACAACACATGCATACAGAAAAAGAGGTAAACTCACTATGCACTCAGAGTAGATGAATCTTATATTGTATTGGCTGCAGTATTTAATTTTTAAAGGGAACCCCCTGCGGCTCCCTGCTTAATTCGCTCTTCGAGTTACCTTCCCGGCCATTTTTTACTTTCTATGGTAGATATCTGGCAAATTGCAGGAACAGACCCTTTTTTATAGAGAATTCCTTGAGAGTGGCCCCTGCAATTGTCACTGAGGATTTTCATGACTGATCAGGTGAATGTTAAGTAATTTACAAAGTTGTAACTCTGATGGGAGGATTTCCAAGATGGCTGTCACAGTGTTATTGTACGGGAAGGCTGCGCAACTGCATATCCCCTGGCACAGACCAACTCAGTCACTAACAAACAGCTCCTCTGTCTCCTATGTGGGTGCAGCTTTTGCTGACTGCTAACAACAAGAAAGAGCTCTGTTGAAATGGGGGGCAGGGAGCTGTTCCCTGAGGCCCAGTGAAGTCTAGTTATTTTCTTTCCTCTTCACTTTTCCCACTCTACTTTCTGTCTTACCACCTCCGTTGTACTCATTTACTATTTAACTCTATTTTTGGAAACAATCTTTACATTTCAGCAGCACTAGATTTTTAAATCCACCTCAAAAATGGCATTTGATGTCAAAAATAAAAAAACTATGGCAATATGATACGTCTGCTTTTATTGACTTCCACCACTTCTCCGTATGAGAAATCATGAAAAATAATTGTTCTGCTACTCTAATAAGCCAAAAACACACCCCATTTCCGTATACTCATGAACAGAGTTGTGTGTATCAGTCTACTCTCTTATGATATTAGCTACTATTTAAAATATATCTATAGATTTAGCTGGCTGAAATAGCACCCCTAAACAGCACAGAACTAACATCATATTTACGTTAAACAGTGATGACTTTTTTATGTATAACATAAATGCATCATTAAGTCAACCAGCAAATGTATCAGTAATGCCAAACCAAGATTGGTTCAGAGCTAATTTAAACTTCCTAATTTCAAACTAAGGAGGCAGAAATAAAGTGGAAAACTTCAAATAACTGCAGTAAAAGCAGTTCTCATATCTTTGTATTCATGCTAAAAAAAATAAGGTATCAGCTTAGCTAAGAAAAAAAAATGCTCATTGCTTTCTCAGCCAATAACAGGATATGTCAAGATTACATGCTGGCACCACTAGCACAGCTGACTAGACAGAATAGAAACCCAAATACAAAGGAAAAGAAAAAAAATAGGAGGTGGCAATCCGTGTTATCTGCCAAACCTAAAAATGTACAGAAACCCTAAAAATGGACTTGAGGTTTTTAGTTGTTCAAAATTAATATTTCCAATCAGAAACCAGTAAATGAAAGTTATAGGAAAGTTATGATGTATCATTTGAAAGAGGAGCATTCTAGTATAACCACAACATAATCACAGGTGGCTAAAAATACCCAATACTGGGCTAATTTATGAGTGGAGCGCTATTTATTGCTCCCATGCTAACTCCGCTAGAAGTAATTTTTTGGGGCCAAATTATCAAGCTCTGAATGGAGCATGATGTGTTTCCGCGCGAGCCTTCTAAAGACCTCTGCTCCATAACTGGTCCGCCTGCTCTGAGGCTGCAGACGTCAATCCGCCTGATCCTACATGATCTGGCTGATTGACACCCCCTGCTAGCGGCCAATCAATTGGCCGCAAATCTGCAGGGGGCAGCATTGCACAAGTAGCTCACAAGAACTGCTTGTGCAATGATAAATGCTGACAGCATATGCTGTCGGCATTTATCGATGTGCAGCAGACAGGATACGCTACATCGTATCATGTCTGCTCACACTTTCTTAAATCGGCCCCTTTAGTGAATTGAAAGTAAAAAGTTTTCGCTTGCGCACTAACCCGACATGCGAAAAAAAGGCAGGAAGATATAGAATATTAATCTCTGATGTGTGTGTATATATTAGGGTTGCCACCTGTCCCTTAAAATACAGAACACTTATAAATTACACATGCTGCAGGGTGTGCAGGGAGGAATATGAACAGTGCTGTCCAGAAACACAATACATGTTCCTCCCTGCACACCCTGCAGCATGTGTAACTCATAAGTGTCCAGGAAAACATGGCTGAGGTGGCAACCCTAGTATATATATATATATATATACACATACACACATTAATAAAAGTAAAACAGTCTTTTTCCAGAGTCAGGGTATACTTTAAATGAAAAATGCTTTGCATCAGCAAAGGAAAATAGAAAACAAAAAGGCCTACTCCTGTTAGGAGACTGACTTTCCCTAACTACTATTACTGGTCCAGCTACTCTGACCCCAGTGAAAAACAAACAAGCATTCACGGCTTTTACAAAACAAAACAGTTTTCTCACCAGAAATTTAACTTCCATGCAGACAGGTCCTTTACAGGTCTCCACATGCACCATCCCAGTGCAGCCTGATACTGAGACCCCTACCTGATTTAGAGCTATGATGATATAGGCCTAATTAACAAGGAACAGGTGTACAGTACTAGCTAACAGAAAAACATTAACCACTTAACAACCGGGATAGATTGCTCTTTGTAACCTCTGACTGATATACACATGGTCCTGTACCCTGTCACAATATATACAGATATGTATAGGAATATCTGTTTATAAATACTTAGAAGATATTTCCCTATGTGAAGGACATTGAAAAGTGAAATATTTACATTAAATACATAGCATGTACACACATGTTTATTAGACAATGTTATTATGGGTGTAACTATACTTTAAAAGGTATTTTGATTTGTTTTGTGACACTTTTTTGACTCGCTTAACCGATAACCAGAGCTCTGATGTCACTCTATCCCAGCACACGTTAAATTAATTGCATTTAAGTGACATGGGCGAGCCAGCACAATAAACCAGTAATCACTCATGCATAACAGTTAACATGCCACTTGTAATCTAGCCCACTGTGCTTTCAAAACATATCAGTGTCTGTGCTCTTTTTGAGTAGGAAGTTTGGAAACAGTTAAAGCAATCTATTGAGGTTAGTCGTTCCCTATACCAGCGACTGTAAAATGCTCTCCCCTTTAATCTCCTCTCAATTACACATTTTACAAGCTTGCAGAGGGGGATCTGGGCGGGGGGGCAACAGGGCAATTGTTACCCTTGACAGTAGAGCCAGAGAGGCTGCTGTCACAGTGAAAGCAGTTCTAGTGATCAGCACTCAGAGACAAAAAGGTAAGGCTATCACTGCCTCATCACTAAACTGAACTATTGTGATCATTTTACAAAGTATTTTCTATTAGAGGCCAGCAGATGGCGCTCTTAGATGAAGTGCTTCCTTACTCTGTAAGCACCGGCCAGAGTGCCTTCCCTGCAAGTTTCCTGCTTGACTTCACATAAATGTGGATGGGATTCTACTTAATTAGATTAGTGGAACTGGGATTGCTGTGCTGTTGTGAGGAGGGTTAAACTGCCATTGTAAAGGGAGCAGTATAATTGTAATTTAAAGGGACAGTCTACACCAAAATATTTATTATTTTAAAAGATAGATAATTCCTTTATTACCCATTCCCTAGTATTGTATAACCAACACAGTTATATTAATATACTTTTTACCTCTGTGATTATCTTGTATCTAAGCCTCTGCAAACTGCTACTTATTTCAGTTCTTTTGACAGACTTGCATTTTAGCCAATCAGTGCTGACTCCTAGGAACTCCATGTGCTTATGAAACACATGAACGAACTCCCTCTAGTGGTGAAAAACTGTCAAAATGCCCTGAGCTAAGAGGCAGCCTTCAAGGGTGAAATTAGCACATGAACCTCCCAGATTTAGCTTTCAACTAAGAATACCAAGAGAACAAAGCAAAATTGGTGATAGAAGTAAATTGGAAAATTGTCTAACATTGCATGCTCTATCTAAATAATGGAAGTTTGTTTTGGAATAGACTGTCCCTTTAACATATGTGTGTGTTTTTGTATGTGTTTGTATTTATGTGCATGCATGTGTGTGTATGTGCATATGTGTGTATGTGTGTTTTTGTGTATATGTTTGTGTGTATGTGTTTGTGTATATGTTTGTGTGTATGTGCATATGTGTGTATGTGTGTTTTTTGTGTGTATGTGCATATGTGTGTGTATATGTGTGTTTTTGTGCATATGTTTGTGTGTATGTGCATATGTGTGTATGTTTATGTTTGTTTGTGTATGTGTGTTTGTGTGTTTGTGTATATGTGTGTTTGTGTGTTTGTATATATGTGGTGCATATGTGTTTGTGTATAAGTGTATATATGTGTGTATGTGCGTTTCTTTGTGTATGTTTGTGCATATGTGTGTGTGTTTGTGCATGTGTATGTGCATATGTGTGTATGTGCATATGTGTGTATGTGCATATGTGTGTATGTGCATATGTGTATATGTGTGTTTTTGTGCATATGTTTGTGTGTATGTGCAAATGTGTGTGTTTATGTATGCGTGTGTGTTTATGTATATGTGTGTGTGTTTGTGTATATGTGCTTGTGTATATGTGTATATATGTGTTTATGTGTGTGTCTTTGTGTATATGTGTGCATGCGAATATGTGTCACACAATAATCTGGCACATTTCTCCTCCCGATAATGGGTTCTGGATCCGCCCCTTTAAGCTGGAGTTTAAAAAAGTGTTTAGAAACTGATGGTTTTTACCATTCAAACCAACACCTATATTGAACATATCAATGCTGTAGAATTGGCTGTAGAAAAGCTATGTTATTAAGACAAGCAACAAATAAATCTTCCAGTGGGAGGAGGGTAAGAGAGCCCAGCACATTTGAGAGGGTGTTCCTGCAGCTGCTTTGAATACAATGAGTTCTTATCATCTGCTTGGCTCAGTACATTGATCTATGAATTTGCCTGGTGGAAGAGTTAGTTCAAGCCTAAACTTAAAGGCAGTTCTTCTAGCGGCAATGTGTTATCCGGCTAGTATAGAGACTGATTCACTGTCATTGATACTAATTGCATTATGCATTATGCTGGCTGAGAGCAATAACCTCATGGCGCACAAATTTGAATTTGCAAAACTTTGCACTGCATTCATTTTTTTTAAATTCATCAAATCGAAACATTACTTTTGAACCCAAAGCATTTTGAATGACTAGCCATATACAAATGTATCATATACAAAAATATGGCTTTAATACTGATTATGAAACTTATTTAAAAAAAAAGAAAGCAAAACAAAAATAAAATATAACATTGCAGGATAATATTACTGCCTTGTTTAGCATTGTATTATTCCTGTCAGGTGCAGTTAGATGGAACTTTATATATTCACATAATAAAAAACAACCATTTTTATATATATATTTATGTATAATAGACCAATAGTTTCTGTTTCCAGGGGAAAATGTAGAAATAATTGCATGATGACCATTTATAAAAACAACAACAAAAATAGATGTTTTCACATCTGGCTTTTGCAAGTTCCCAAGCTATGCTTAGAGACTAATATTTGAAGGTTATTGCTTTATAAAATATTAAACCAAAAAAAAATTCCATTGTATATGTTGCTACTAGAGCGCTGAAGTATTCCACCTAACTAGAGCGCTGAAGTATTCCCCCTAACTAGAGCGTTGAAGTATTCCCCCCTAACTAGAGCGTTGAAGTATTCCCCCTAACTAGAGCGTTGAAGTATTCCCCCCTAACTAGAGCGTTGAAGTATTCCCCCTAACTAGAGCGTTGAAGTATTCCCCCTAACTAGAGCGCTGAAGTATTCCACCTAACTAGAGTCAAATCCATAGTGACATAATATGCTATTTAAAAAGGTAAATGGTATTTATGTTCTATGTCCAACTTTATATTCGTTCAGTAATATATTTTTAAGAGCGTCAAACTTTTAAAATGAGAAATGTTACTTATTGCAATGGAAAGACTAAATTGTATTGTGCTTTATAGTTTTTAGAATAAACATTAGAGGAGCACAGAAGTCTTAGGGAGTTATATTTCAAAAGCAACTTTTATTATGCATCCATAAAATACACGAATGGTAACAATTCCATCTCAATAAGGGAAGACCCCTCTGTTAACTAACACAGCTGACGTGTTTCAGCAGGGACCGTAATCTTAGCTGTAAGCCAACAACTTACACTTGTGCTTTAAAAATATCCTTATCATATCCTGGGCCAGATTACGAGTGGCGCGTTAATAGTAAGCGAAAAAGGGTTTACCGCAGCTATTTGCACGCATTGGGTTTACTGCTTGTATTACACGTTGAAAGTGAACATGTGTGCGCAATCTCGATTTACACTACAATGATTACCGCGTCCTAAGAGTTCTGGTTAACTGTGTAGCGAAACAAAAAAAAGTGTCACAAAATACATTAAAAAATACATTACAAAGTACACTTTGTAATATGAGATCTCAGGCAAAGGGCATTAAAATAGAGATACATACATATACATGTCTAAATATGTATATATATATATATATATACAGGTGGCCCTCGGTTTAAGCCAGTTCAATTTGCACCGTTTCAGAATAACAACCTTTTTTTTCAGTCATGTGACTGCTATTGAAAAGCAGTGCACTAATTAAAATAGCCAGTAGGTGGAGCTGTCCGCTTGTGTTGCAGCAAAATTATGCAAGCTTAGCAGACACTGAAATTAATCTGTGTACACAGAACAGATCTTAGCTATCGAGTAGCTTTCAAAGCAACAAGATTTAGCAGCCACTTCCCTATTATCTTCCTGTCCAGCTGCTTGAGGTGAGGGTGCCTAACTGCTTAATCAGTCCAGATTGAAATGCATAGAATAGGTGCAGACGCAATATTATCGAACATGCTAACAATGCAGAGAACTGTTTGCAGAAAAATGCAAGTAAATTTTTTTTTTTCCATTAAACTTAGTTTGATGATACAGTCTGTGTGATTATTTAATTAGGTTTATAATGCTGTTTAGCATTTAAAGTCTTCATTTCAAAGCTTTAAAAATAATGTATTAGGTGTTACTTATGTCAATTTTGAGAGGGGCCTGGAACCTAACTCGATTTACAACCATTCCTTCTGGAACCTAACCCCGGTGTAAACTGAGGGTTACCTGTATATATATATATATATATATATATATATATATATATATATATATATATACGTATAAGTGTGTACATATGTATTTACAGATATATACAGTACAGTATACAGTGACCGCACCACCTTATAAGCAAAAATTGCAATATGCTCAGGTACGGGACAGAGTCTGGTTCTTGACTCAATAATAATATTATAATATAAATAAATCCCAGTCAGCGAGTCTTAGAAATCTTTCAACAAAGGATTTTAATTGTATATGTTACTTCACACTATACTATAATGAATCAGGAAAGTCTGAATGTAAACTCACTCAAATCCACACATACCCCATCCACCATAATATGGTGGATGGGGTATGTGTGGATTTGAGTGAGTTTACATTCAGACTTTCCTGATTCATTATAGTATAGTCAGGATTTTAATTGTATATGTTACTTCACACTATACTATAGTGTGAAGTAACATATACAATTAAAATCCTTTGTTGACATTTCTAAGACTCGTTGGCTGGGATTTATTTATATTATAACATCAATACATATGTACACACACTTTTACATATACATATAAGTGCATTGTAGCCCTTTGCAGTCAAATAGATGAAAACATGAAAAAGCATATTTTAACAAAGTGTCATACTGTGTATTTACTGTAAATATTTCACATTGCGATGTTCTGTACATAGGCAAATATGTTCTATGTATTTCCAAATAGATATTCCTATATATATAGTTTTTCAAGGATGATCCTGACATCAATGGGACAAGGAGGAACATATTTGGGTGACTGAGGTCTGAGGTTCGGTTCCACCCGCGATGTTTGGGGCATGAAGTTGGAGCAAGCTCTCCTAGAGGCATTTTTTGTGCTTATGACCATGCGTTAGGAACCCCCTCTACCCTCAACATCTTATGCTATAGATGCCCTCAACATCTTATGCTATAGATGCAATATATGACATATATATATGACGTCCAAAATACAGGTGGATACTGAGATTTGTCATGGAATATATAATCATCTGTGCGTGATGAACTTCAATTTCCTGTCAGGTTTCTACTACGGAATCATCCACTTATTGTGGAACATGAATCTACGCATATTTGCCTTTACGCAACAGTGTTGCAACTATTCATGGGTTGATATCCGTATGTTCTGGCATATGAATAACACTCCAGCTACACACGCCTTCTTTGACGTCACCATCACACTGCGTCATTTGCTATGCAAATTAGCCATGCGGTCTACTACGTGAACGGCGGTGGATAACAATAGCGCTTACAGGTTGCTTGACTGGGACGTGCCTTGTAATTATGTGACGTGCACGTAGATAGCATGTTTTTTTTTTCAGGTGTTTGAAATTTGGCTATTACACCGGGTATATAGGAGCTGTAGTAAGACAGGTTTTTTTTACACTTTTCGTTGTGGGACATCACTCTGAGGATGAATTAACCTTGGGACTGTGTTTACTTTGGGAACATTTTATAAAGGTGCCAGTACAGCACCGAAACGTCATGCAATCTCCCTCTGTATTTTAATGGTATACTAAAAGTTCATTTTTATTTTTCCAAACTCCGGTGAGTGCTGCCTTCTTTGAACTTTGTAATATTTTGACATTGCACCCCGGCAGGTGTCATATTTGGATATTAGAAAAATAGAAAATCCACAGCACCACTGTAAGTTTTCAATGCTTTATTGAGACATCTTTATCCCATGCAGGTACAAAGTAGATAGGCAGCAACGTTTCGGGATGTTATCCCTTAATCATGAGCATGATTAAGGGATAACATCCCGAAACGTTGCTGCCTATCTACTTTGTACCTGCATGGGATAAAGATGTCTCAATAAAGCATTGAAAACTTACAGTGGTGCTGTGGATTTTCTATTTTTCTACATATTATCGAGGTTGACAGTCCCTCTCACCACCTGCACCTGTGATACTGTGGAGCTGTACACTGTTCATGTGTACTCTGTGATATTTGGATATTAGGAGTGCAACACATTCTGAGACTGTGTGTATATATATATATATATATATATTTATATCTGTATATATCTATACCTATATATAATCATCGGTATATACATGTATAGATATATATTGTACCAAACACAATCAGATATATGTAGAAATATATTTATGAATAAATAGAACATATTCTTCTATGTGAAAAACATTGGAATGTGAAATATTCATATTTTCATGTCTGGTAAGCGCACTTGAGAATATGTGATCGGGTTTGCACATGAGTAAGGTTGACTTCTATGGGGGAATACGTTATCGCGCACTTAATATTATAAGTTTGCTTTTCTATATCCATTGAGTTAGCGCATGAGGAAAACTTAGGCCTAGATTTGGAGTTTTGCGGCCAAGGGGGTGTGTTAGCTACGCTGGCTTTTTTCTGGCCGCACCTTTTAAATACCGCTGGTATTTAGAGTTCACAGAATGGCAGGGTTTTCAGTGCGTTAGGCTCCAAAAAGGGAGCGTAGAGCATAATTTAACGCCACTGCAACTCTCGATACCAGTGGTGCTTACAGACGCGGCCAGCCTCAAAAACGTGCTCGTGCATGATTCCCCCATAGGAAACAATGGTGCTGTTTGAGCTGAAAAAAAACCTAACACCTGCAAAAAAGCCGCGTTCAGCTCCTAACGCAGCCCCATTGTTTCCTATAGGGAAACACTTCCTACGTCTGCACCTAACACCCTAACATGTACCCCGAGTCTAAACACCCCTAACCTTACACTTATTAACCCCTAATCTGCCGCCCCCCGCTATCGCTGACCCCTGCATTTTATTTTTAACCCCTAATCTGCCGCTCCGTACACCGCCGCAACCTACATTATACCTATGTACCCCTAATCTGCTGCCCCTAACACCGCCGACCCCTATATTATATTTATTAACCCCTAATCTGCCCCCCACAACGTCGCCGCCACCTACCTACACTTATTAACCCCTAATCTGCCGACCGGACCGCACCGCTACTATAATAAAGTTATTAACCCCTAATCCGATTCACTCCCGCCTCACTAACCCTATAATAAATAGTATTAACCCCTAATCTGCCCTCCCTAACATCGCCGACACCTAACTTCAATTTTTAACCCCTAAAGCTAATTCTAACCCTAACCCTAACCCTAACACCCCACTAAGTTAAATATAATTTTATTCTAACGAAATAAATTAACTCTTATTAAATAACTTATTCCTATTTAAAGCTAAATACTTACCTGTAAAATAAACCCTAATATAGCTACAATATAAATTATAATTACATTGTAGCTATTTTAGGATTAATATTTATTTTACAGGCAATTTTGTAATTATTTTAACCAGGTACAATAGCTATTAAATAGTTAATAACTATTTAATAGTTACCTAGTTAAAATAATAACAAAATCACCTGTAAAATAAATCCTAACCTAAGTTACAATTAAACCTAACACTACACTATCAATAAATTAATTAAATAAAATACCTACAATTACCTACAATTAAACCTAACACTACACTATCAATAAATTAATTAAATACAATATCTACAAATAAATACAATTAAATAAACTAACTAAAGTACAAAAAATAAAAAAGAACTAAGTTACAAAAAATAAAAAAATATTTACAAACATAAGAAAAATCTTACAACAATTTTAAACTAATTACACCTACTCTAAGCCCCCTAATAAAATAACAAAGCCCCCCAAAATAAAAAAATGTCCTACCCTATTCTAAATTACAAAAGTTCAAAGCTCTTTTACCTTACCAGCCCTGAACAGGGCCCTTTGCGGGGCATGCCCCAAGAAATTCAGCTCTTTTGCCTGTAAAAAAACACATACAATACCCCCCCCAACATTACAACCCACCACCCACATACCCCTAATCTAACCCAAACCCCCCTTAAATAAACCTAACACTAAGCCCGTGAAGATCTTCCTACCTTATCTTCACCATACCAGGTTCACCGATCGGTCCTCGGAAGTGTTGATCCAAGCCCAAGTGGGGGGCTGAAGAGTGACGTCCATCCTCGGGCTGAAGTCTGGATCCAAGCGGCGGCTGAAGAAATCCATCATCGGGCTGAAGTCGGAAGTCCATCATCGGGATGAAGTCTTCTATCAAGCCGCATCTTCAATCTTCTTTCTTCTGGAGCGGAGCGGAGCCATCTTCTTCCAAGCTGACGCGGAACATCCTCTTCAACCGACGACTAGACGACGAATGACGGTTCCTTTAAATGACGTCATCCAAGATGGCGTCCCTCGAATTCCGATTGGCTGATAGGATTCTATCAGCCAATCGGAATTAAGGTAGGAATATTCTGATTGGCTGATGGAATCAGCCAATCAGTATCAAGTTCAATCCGATTGGCTGATCCGATCAGCCAATCAGATTGAGCTCGCATTCTATTGGCTGATCGGAACAGCCAATAGAATGCAAGCTCAATCTGATTGGCTGATTGGATCAGCCAATCGGATTGAACTTGATTCTGATTGGCTGATTCCATCAGCCAATCAGAATATTCCTACCTTAATTCCGATTGGCTGATAGAATCCTATCAGCCAATCGGAATTCGAGGGACGCCATCTTGGATGACGTCCCTTAAAGGAACCGTCATTCGTCGTCTAGTCGTCGGTTGAAGAGGATGTTCCGCGTCGGCTTGGAAGAAGATGCGGCTTGATAGAAGACTTCATCCCGATGATGGACTTCCGACTTCAGCCCGATGATGGATTTCTTCAGCCGCCGCTTGGATCCAGACTTCAGCCCGAGGATGGACGTCACTCTTCAGCCCCCCGCTTGGGCTTGGATCAACACTTCCGAGGACCGATCGGTGAACCTGGTATGGTGAAGATAAGGTAGGAAGATCTTCAGGGGCTTAGTGTTAGGTTTATTTAAGGGGGGTTTGGGTTAGATTAGGGGTATGTGGGTGGTGGGTTGTAATGTTGGGGGGGGGTATTGTATGTGTTTTTTTACAGGCAAAAGAGCTGAATTTCTTGGGGCATGCCCCGCAAAGGGCACTGTTCAGGGCTGGTAAGGTAAAAGAGCTTTGAACTTTTGTAATTTAGAATAGGGTAGGGCATTTTTTTATTTTGGGGGGTTTTGTTATTTTATTAGGGGGC
Source organism: Bombina bombina (assembly GCF_027579735.1). NCBI lineage: Eukaryota > Metazoa > Chordata > Amphibia > Anura > Bombinatoridae > Bombina > Bombina bombina. The sequence goes on from NC_069501.1 coordinate 90,317,934, forward strand.
TTAGAGTAAGTGTAATTAGTTTAAAATTGTTGTAAGATTTTTCTTATGTTTGTAAATATTTTTTTATTTTTTGTAACAGTTCTTTTTTATTTTTTGTACTTTAGTTAGTTTATTTAATTGTATTTATTTGTAGATATTGTATTTAATTAATTTATTGATAGTGTAGTGTTAGGTTTAATTGTAGGTAATTGTAGGTATTTTATTTAATTAATTTATTGATAGTGTAGTGTTAGGTTTAATTGTAACATAGGTTAGGATTTATTTTACAGGTGATTTTGTTATTATTTTAACTAGGTAACTATTAAATAGTTATTAACTATTTAATAGCTATTGTACCTGGTTAAAATAATTACAAAGTTGCCTGTAAAATAAATATTAATCCTAAAATAGCTACAATGTAATTATAATTTATATTGTAGCTATATTAGGGTTTATTTTACAGGTAAGTATTTAGCTTTAAATAGGAATAAGTTATTTAATAAGAGTTAATTTATTTCGTTAGAATAAAATTATATTTAATTTAGGGGGGTGTTAGGGTTAGGGTTAGAATTAGCTTTAGGGGTTAAAAAATTTATTAGAATAGCGGTGAGCTCCGGTCGGCAGATTAGGGGTTAATAAGTGTAGGCAGGTGGCGGCGACGTTGTGGGGGGCAGATTAGGGGTTAATAAATATAATATAGGGGTCGGCGGTGTTAGGGGCAGCAGATTAGGGGTACATAAGGATAACGTAGGTGGCGGCGCTTTGCGGTCGGCAGATTAGGGGTTAATTATTGTAGGTAGCTGGCGGCGACGTTGTGGGGGGAAGATTAGAGGTTAATAAATATAATATAGGGGTCGGCGGTGTTAGGGGCAGCAGATTAGGGGTACATAAGGATAACGTAGGTGGCGGTCGGCAGATTAGGGGTTAAACATTTTTATTAGATTGGCGGAGATGTGGGGGGACCTCGGTTTAGGGGTACATAGGTAGTTTATGGGTTTTAGTGTACTTTAGAGCACAGTAGTTAAGAGCTTTATAAACCGGCGTTAGCCCAAAAAGCTCTTAACTACTGACTTTTTTCTGCGGCTGGAGTTTGGTCGTTAGATTTCTAACGCTCACTCCAGACACGACTCTAAATACCGGAGTTAGAAAGATCCCATTGAAAAGATAGGATACGCAATTGACGTAAGGGGATCTGCGGTATGGAAAAGTTGCGGCTGGAAAGTGAGCGTTAGACCCTTTAATCACTGACTCCAAATACCTGAGGGCGGTAAAAACCAGCGTTAGTAGCCTCTAACGCTGGTTTTGACGGCTACCGCCAAACTCCAAATCTAGGCCTTAACTTTTAACTTGTAATACAATTGCTAACCGACGCACGCAAAAAGCTTATTTCTAGCGGAGATAGGGCTCAAGCGAGAGCGTTAAATACCTCTCCACTTGTAATCTGACCCTTTATTGGCTAAAACCAAATTACTCCACCGTTTCCTCCCTAAAATATTTCATCAACATGCTTAAAGTGATGGTAAACTTTCCCCTTTGTATAAACAGATCCTGAATATTAGCGATATTTCAGATGGAGTTTAATTCATTAGTTGTAATGAAGATACGCTTTAACTTTTTAATGTAGAGCATAAATTGTTTGAACTGTTCTCCAATCGGTTCTCCAGCTACAAAAAAAATTGTGTGAGTGCCGAATGGCTAGAGCGCTAATTGGAGACCAGTTCAAACTCTTAGCTCACAAAAAAATTACTTTAGAAGTGGGCTGCCGTAGCGCGGGGTATTTAAATTTCAGTGCTACTCTAAAAAGTATGTAGTATCGATTGCATGCAGTTACAGGAAAAGAATGGCAGAATGGCTGCCTGAGCGTAGGACTTACACTAACAAAAGTGTGTGATGTCTTGATAAAGGCTTGTGGACAAGCCGAAACATCGAAATTTTTGATGTCTTGTACTATGAATAAATAAAGATTTATTGTTTTAAGACCTGTGAGTGCCCTTCAATGATGGATTGGACTATATTACATAATTGAAGAGAGGATAGCACCCAGGCGAATTGAGTTTTAAAAACGACAAAGATCTTGGCAACATACAAAAGTATATATATATATATATATATATATATATATATATATATATATATATATATAGATATAGATATAGATATTGCTATGAAAAGTATCTTTGGTGGCGGCCATAATAATGGCCAGGCAACCACCCCTTATACCTACTTATGTACTTTAAAAAAAAAAATGTGTATCAATTAAAAAGTTAGATAATGCCTTTATTACCCATTCCCCATAACTATAACCAACACAGTTATACTAATGTACATTTTACCTCTGTGACTACCTTGTATCTAAGGTTCTGCAGACTTGTCCATTATTTCAGTTTTTTTGACAGATTCACATTTTAGCCAACCAGTGCTGACTAAATAACTCCACCGGAATGAGCACAATGTTGCCTTTATGACACACCTGAACTAGCACTGTCTAACTGTGAAAAACTGTCAGATAAGAGGCGGCCTTCAACGGTTTAGAAATCAGTTAGAGCCTACCTAGGTTTAGCTTTCAAAAAAGAATACAAAGAGAACACAGCAAATTTGATGATAAAAGCAAATTAGAAAGTTGTTTAAAATGGTATGCCCTATCTGAATCACGAAAGTTTAAAGTGATTGTAAGCTTTGGCACTTTAATGCACCGTATATAAAATTAATCTAAAAAACAGAGACATTTTCAATAATTAAAATTTTTAAACACACTTCATTTGTAAAATTATTACCATTTAGTCATGGCCAACATTGCGCAGTTCCTCCGTCCGCATCTTATATTGTATTTGGTTGATCAATGATAAATCTGGCTTCATCCAATCATTGCGTGCCCCACTTGGCATCCAGCTTGTGGGGCATGCAACAATTAGATGAAGCCGGATTTGTCACCGATCAACTATATACAGTATGAGAAGCAGGCGGAGGAACGGTGCAATGTTTTCCATAACTAAATGCCAATTATTTTGCAAATGAGCCAGAGGGTCTGTAGCCCTCTATTGACTTCAGGTATGTAGGTTTCATCATCTAATTACCAACACCTCAATATAAGTCAGTTACCAAAATAAATCTTGAACTTCCTTGACTCGCTGCGGCAACTATAATCCCTGTGAAAAACTACCCAAACCTTATATCTCTGCACCTTAAATCTGTAGACTGTAACCTTTAAGCTGTGAGGCTCTAAGCAGGGCCCGCCTCCTCCTGTACTATTATCTATCTGTATTTATCATAAATCTTAGTCATTGTTTATCCTTATCTCTGTTCCCAGCGCTACAGAATTTTGTGGCGCTATACAATTAAAAGATAATAATAATACTAATAAAAATTTGGAGAGTACTACATTGCTAAAAGTACTACTGAAAAGGAAGCATTGATAGAGACAAATGTCACCAGAAAGAAATTGAATCTTAGGTCTCAGATGAGAAACAACCTGGGTTTACTTGAGATATATGCTTAGGGAAGAGAACAGCTCATTGGCCATCTGTACATTTATATGTCAATATAGTCCTTAAAAGGACAATGTATTCAGGAAAGCAGACAAGGCGTCATTATATTCCAAGCATCTACTGCAACACCTTTTCAGATGGACTGGGCTCTCTTTCACACTCCACCTGGAGGTTGATTTCAGATGGTGTCGCCTCTTGTTTTTTTTTTTTTGTTTTTTTTTTTAAATGTTTATTTAAAACCAACAATGAGTACAGCATACAAGGTTAACGCCTTGCAAGGCGAAACAGTGAGAGGGATACAGAAAGTACCACTAGATCATATATATGCTCAAATTTAACAAGGAAAAGGTTTTTTAGTGTTAGTTTTTTTTATTTTGGGTGGTTTGGTGGGTGGGGGGTTTTTACTGTTAGGGGGGACTTAGTATTTTTTAAACGTAAAAGAGCTGTTTAACTTAGGGCAATGCCCTACAAAAGGCCCTTTTAAGGGCTATTGGTAGTTTAGTTTAGATTAGAGGGTGTTTTTATTTTGGGGGGGCTTTTTTCATAGGGATTAGGTTTAATTTTTTTTATTTTTGCTAATTTTGTTTATTTTGTTTTATGTAATGTTAGACTTTTTTATTTTTTGTAATTTAATGTTGAGATTTTTTATTTTAAGTGTAATTTAGTAATAATTGGGGTTATTTTACACAGAGATTTAATGAAATTTGTAATGTTCAGTGAGTATACTATTTATAAGCAAAGTAATATGTACAATACTATGTGACCTACACTGAAAATTGCTGTCTGCAAATAGGGAACACAATAACCGATGTTTGTACCTGGAATTGAACAGGTTAAATAAAGGTATAATGTGTAAACACCTGACAGAGAGGTGGGGTTAGAGGACTCACTCCTCTATTTTTGGTTTTAACCAATGAGATGGTAGTTACCTCTTTTTAAGGGCTGTCTTGGACATTAAACTGCAGCTACGATTACGGCTACACAAGCCGAAACGCGTCAGCAGCAGTACTAAGGAGTGAGTTCCTCTCTCCATTTCCACTGTCAAAGTGGCTATGTGAACTGACCTATCAAGTATTTTTAACTTTTAGTATAAAATAAAGGACTTGTTTTTATCCTACCTTGTGGCAGTGCTCCTTTTCTTCTTGCTGTGGACTCTGTTAATGTAGGGGATGTTAGGTTAGGGGACTTAGTAATTAAATAAGTTATTTGCGTTGTGGGGGCTTGGTGGTTTAGGAGTTAATAGATTAATTAGGTTTATTGCGATGTGGGGGGTTGGCGGTTTAGGGGTTAATTAGGTTTATTGTGATGTATGGGTTTGTCGGTTTAGGGTTAATAGTATAATTAGTTAGTTGGCGTTGTAGGGTTTGGTGGTTTAGGGGTTACTATTGTAATTTATTTAGTTGGCGTTGTGGGAGTTTGGCGGTGTAAGGGTTAGGTAGTTTCTCTTGTGGGAGTTTAGTGATTTAAAGGTTCGGGTTTTTTAGTACGGGCGGTTATGTTTGTTTTTTTTTCTTAATACTTCCTGTGGGTGGTTAGTTTTTTTAATACTTCGTGCAGGGGGTTAGTTTTATTTTTTTATACTTAGTGCAGGTGGTTAGTTTATTTTTCTTAATTCTTCGTGCGGGCGGGTTTTTTTTTCTTGCGGGCGATTACGTGTTTTTTAGTTATTTCATGCGGGCATTTGCGTGCTTTTTTTTTTTAAGGCTTCTTTTGCCTACGCTGCATCCAGGTGGATTCTTTTGGGTGTCTCGAGCAGCTAACATTCCTTTAAGGATGTGCGCGCAACTGGCGACGGACGCATTACAAACGCGATTATAGTATAGATGAGGAGCATCTAATCCAGCACTTGCTAAATAGAATAAAGCTAACTTGGTTGAAAAGATTTCTTAAAACCTTACAAGACTATTTTTTACACAATAGTATAAAAGTCCCTAATAATAATAATATTCCTTATTAGTAAAGGTATATTAATAACTTGCTAAGTGTAATAATTCCTAGAAAGTTTAGTCCTGTGTGTGATGGACAATTATTTAATTGTGCATAAATATAGGTGATTTGATTAGAGGAAAGTATATGAGGAATACAAATGATGAATATAAATAATAGGTAGATGTGATATAAATGGGTGAGTGAAATATAATTAAATTAAAATATAACAATGTTTAGTTGATGTAGATAAGACTCATATTACCAGTTCTAAATCGATCGAATTCTTTCTAAGTGCAGAAATATATACGGTTGTCTCCTAAGTGCTAATAAAAATAAAATTAAAATGAATACTTAATCTGATAATATATTGACCAATTAGTGGAGATAATCAAAGGTGAATCCTACAACTAAAATAGGGGTCTATCGTAAATAGGGGGTCCCTAGGGACTGAGAACTACCACTGCGTGAACTTCATAAGATAAACAGACAAGCTGGGATGGTATCAAATAATATCGCACAAAATTGATTACGTGTAAATAGCTAATTTAAAGGGACACTGTAGTCATAAATGAAATTCAAATTACATTGTAGTATAGGTATAAATCTATTTTTTTCTAATGTATCTTCTTCATTAAATATATAACCTTTTTAAAATAAATAAGTTTGAAATATTATTTTTTTCCAAACCTACTTGTATGTCAGCCTTTACGGATTCCCAATCCGTGCTGACAACTGCAGTTGTAAGATGGCGTGTTTCTGAAGTACTGCGCATGCGCGAGTTAGCGCAGCATCACAGGAAACGTCACCATCTGCAGTTGAATTAGGCAAGTCGAATCTATACAGCAGCAGTCGAGTGAGCTGCGCACATAACGTAAGTACTTAGCTTAAGAACGCTTCCTGAATCGCCCTAGAATAAACGAGCAAACAATACTTACTTTGAAACAGTATTGAATAATTTTATTTAGCTATATTATAATTGGCAGTATGTTACACCAAATAGAATCTCCCTTGACACAAACGAGCTAAAATTAGAAAATCTTAAATGGATCGTAAACAATTATGATCCCCAAACAATAAGTTACTGTTATTAAAGATTTATAAAATTCACAATACTCTTTGAATTGTGAATTTTATAAATTATATAAAGTCTGGATAACCGATTGAATAGATTTTTGTCTCTAATGCGCAAGCGTAAAATTATGCTCACTCTAGAATTATGCTGTTAATGATATGCATAGGATCAAATTTAATTGGTTACTAAGTTTATACACACAATGCCGAAAATGGTGGGCTGGAAAAGGTGACGTCATGGCCGGTTAAGATTTATTAAAAAAATAAGGTTTGTAAGCTTAGTTTTTATGAAAATATAGGTTACTACGTTATAATAGATGATAATGAAATAAAATATGTTATTATTGTGTAATGAAAAAGGAAAAAAACAGTAATCCTTTAATAAACATAGATATATTCAAAGGTGTACACAAAACTCATGTAAGACTGTAATAATCCTAAAAAATAAATAAAATACAATAATAAAAATAACACCGGTGTTAAATAAAATACAATAATAAAAATAACACCGGTGTTAAAGATTCAATACTACTTCATCATTTAAAAAGCTAAAAAATACCTTAAAAACAACTGATAATTTCACAGAGAATTAATTCAAAATTTCAGATAAGGCATAACAAATGTTATAACTGGGTTGAGATAAGGATAAAAGCTGGTTCTTGTTAAAGCGTTTTGAAATCTCAGTCTTTCTGTATTATATAAGCGCTCAAAACAAATATAAGATCTGACAGTCTAGACGCTTAAGCACAATGTATCCATACATGTAATTGGTGCAATGAGGAACACTGTTGCAAAAATGTAACAATTCTTCCGTTTTCAAATTACAAATCAAGCGACCATATGATAACGTAATGCTAGACAAAAGAATTTTTCTTCTTGCTGTAAATACTTTTTTGCAATCCGGAGTTATATTAGGTGTAATCTTTGAAGCACCTCTCTCCGTTGGCGTTCCAACTGTTAGTGGATCAGCTGTGAGGTCACATGGGTTTCATGGACAAATGATGTGGAGTCTTTCTTTTTAATTAAGTGCGCGCACTATATTCCTTGATGAATCCTTCACACGGCTCCTCTCGCTGTCCTACTACTAACCTCGGTTTCTTTATTTCAAACAGCAGGGTTAGGTGCAGCGGTCCTGGGTGCCGGATATAGACAATGTGGTTGTGAGCTGTAAGGTTGGATCGACGCGTATCGGCTTCCACAAAGCCTTTCTCAAGATGCCCTTCAGCTCCTTCTGATCTCTCTTTTAAACCCCATTTCATCTAAACACATTGGGTCATGTGATTTTTCATATTAACTCCTTCAATACCATACGAAATGAAGCTTTTGTTTTCTTTATGTTCATATGAAATAAAAAATAAAAAGTCTTTGTTTTCTTTTTCAATATTTGTTTTGATCCCTAATATCTCAACCCAATCTATTGCCTCTATGTAGTGAATAAGAAATGTACATACAGAAAGTTTTCTTAGTATGCAACAATACCTATCTGATAATGTGTTATTCTTTTGAATAAAGTATTGTGATTCTGTTAATTTAACAATTACCAGTCAGAAGCCTCTATACAAAGGTTATAAAGCTGTGGAACATACAAAGAAATATTCTGGGCAATTCATATCATAAAGTGGTTTATTCTTTTAAATAATGGATCGTGATATCTATTATTTATACCAGTACTAATATATGTACATAAACTTGGGGTTCAATTTTTCCTATAAGTTATTAGTCTATTCTTTGATGTTTCAAAGTTAGTGGTTAATAAATAGCTTTGTGAGTGACAGTATATCCCCTTATAGGTACAGTAGAGCTATAATAAATGTTTCTATAGTGTACGTATTAATCTAGCATAAAGTCCAAAGGAGGAACCTAAATAAAGTTAGGTCTATATAAGGGGTTAATAATTCCACCTTGGTCATTATAAGGGCTTATAAGTAGTGTAAAATCATATATATAACACCTAATGGTCCAGTTCATGGATGGAAAAAAAGGAGAAAAAAAGACAAAAAATGTGTCTATATCAGTACTAGAATTATGCTGATTTTTAAAACGTCTGTTTTTTTTTTTAATAATCCTTGGAAAAAAAACATTTTTGAAATACTCCTAAAATCTATTAGAGTGATGTGATTCTAATAGGAGTTACAAAATAGTTAATGATACTATATCTACTGGGATTATGCTGTTTACATTATTGTGCATACCTAAGTATTAACCATAGAATTTTTTATAAATCTAAATCTTTGATTTCACTTTCTCAAAACGGTGAACATTAAATGTTGTTTTTAAGTATGTGCCTGAGAAAACTCAATAGAGAAAATTCTCTAGCTTCAAAGTAATTAGTGGTCTTCTTTTTATATTAAACTATTACGATCAAATTCACTATTTAATCCTTTTAGTGTACGTATTAATCTAGCATAAAGTCCAAAACAGGAACCTAAATAAAGTTAGGTCTATATAAGGGGTTAATAATTCCACCTTGGTCATTATAAGGGCTTATAAGTAGTGTAAAATCATATATATAACACCTAATGATCCAGTTCATGGATGGAAAAAAAGAGAAAAAAGACAAAAAAATTGTCTATATGAGTACTAGAATTATGCTGATTTTTAAAACGTCTGGGTTTTTTGAAATAATCCTTGGAAAAAAACATTTCTGAAATACTCCTAAAATCTATTAGAGTGATGTGATTCTAAAAGGAGTTAAAAATAGTTGATGATACTATATCTACTGGGATTATGCTGTTTACATTATTGTGCATACCTAAGTATTCACCATTTTTTATTTCACTTTCTCAAAATGGTGAACTTAAGTGTTGTGTTTAAGTATGTGCCTGAGAAAACTCAATAGAGAAAATTGTCTAGCTGCAAAGTACTAATTAGTGGTCTTTTTTTTATATTAAACTATTAAGGTCAAATTCACTATTTAATCCTTTTGGGTGTAGGGTACTAAAATTATATATGAATTCTGCCTTTTTTTTTTTTAACAATTTTTGTTCCAAATTACCCCTCCTACTATCCTTTTTAATTTTAAAGATCCCCCAGTATTTGAATGTTATCAAATTGCTATTGTGTTTCTCTTTAAAGTGCCTATATAGAACTGTATCCTCTTTCTCGTGTTCTATTGCTAAAATGTGTTCTCTGATCCGGTCTCTGAGTTTGCGGCTTGTTTGTCCAAAGTATTTCAAACCACAGTCACACTTTATCATATAAACAACATTCATATCAGTACATCTAATCAAAACTTGAATTTGTGTTACTTTCCCATCTTTGCCAGATTTAATAATTTTTATTTTGTTACTATATTTACATGACTTACAATTATAGCAAGGAAAAAATCTTTTATTTCTGCTCCTTCTAAATCTCTACTTGTATTAGTTCCACATTTTGTGCGATATTCACTAGGACAAAGTATATTTTTAATTTTTTTTGTCTTTCTATAAATAAATCTCGGATGGTCATGTAGTTGTCTACCAATAATGGGATCTTTTTGTAGCAAGTGCCAGTGTTTGTGTTGTGAATTATTTTTTTGAACATTTTATGTTGTGCAGAATAATTAGTTATAATGGGAACCTCGATTTTTTCAATTTGATTTGAATAGTCCCTATATTTACTATTTGTTTGTTTCTTATTCTGTTTTGTTAATAGTTCTCTATTTATCTGTTTGACTTCTTCTATTACAGAACTGATTTTCTTATGGTCATAACCCTTTTCTTCAAAGCGTCCAGCTAAGATTTTAGATTGTTCCTCAAAGCTCTTTATTCTTGAACAGTTTTTCCTAATTCTCAATATCTGTCCTTTGGGGATATTTCTGATCCAGTTTTTATGATGGCAGCTATTGAGGTCTATATAATTATTTGAATCGACTTTTTTAAAATAGGTTTTGGTCTCAATATTATTACCAACTATTTCCAATTCAATGTCTAAGTAACTTATATTTAATTTGCTATATTCATGTGTAAAGGACAGTCCATATTTGTTGTCATTTAAATATTTAAAGAGTAACTCTAGGAGTTCTGTGTCCCCTCTCCATATAATAAACAGATCATCTATGTACCTTTTATAGAGCACAAGTATCGCACCCCATGGTGATGATTGGATTAAATCCTCTTCCAACATTCCCATAAAAAGATTTGCATAACTGGGTGCGAACCTTGTGCCCATAGCCGTTCCTTTCAATTGTAAGTAGAATTTATCTTTGAAGCAGAAATAATTCTTCGTTAGTATAAAATTAATACAATCTACAATAAAATTCCCTTGAGTTTCAGTCATATTTGTATCATTTTTAAAAAAATTATTAATGGCCTGGAGCCCTAATTTGTGATCTATGCTAGTATATAACGTGTTTGTGTCACACGTTACAAGTGTCATATTCTCTTCCCATTTAATATCTTTGATACTATTAAGAAAATGAGTTGAATCCGATAAATAAGAGGGTAACTGTTTGACATAACCTTGTAGGAAGTAGTCGACGTATTGGGATAGATTCGAAGTTATAGAATCTATCCCTGAGATTATCGGACGTCCTGGAGGATTTTGAGGGTCTTTATGTACTTTCGGTAAAAAGTAAAATATTGAGGTTCTGAAATGTCTGGTCAATAGGAACGTGTATTCCGAATTGTCTATCAAATTTGCTTTAATTGCATCATCAAGTTTCTCTTTTAATTGCGTGTAATAGATATCCCCTGGGTCATTCCTTAAACTTTTATAAGTTATTTCATCATCTAATAATTTATGCGCTTCTTTTAGGTAATTAATATTACTCATAATTACTCCTTTGTCTGTCTGTTTTATTACTATATCCTTTCTGGATTGTAGATTTTTTAGAGCTTCTTTTTCTTTTTTAGTAAGGTTCCAGTTTACACATTTGGTTTTCTCAGTGTTTAGTTTCTCTAGATCAATTTTTACTAGTTTTTCAAAAGATTAAATAAAATTCCCTTTTTCCTGTGTAGGAAAAAATGTGGATTTCGTTTTTAATCCTATGTGTATATATTGATTTATTTGGTTTATTCCCTCACTGTTTTTCAAAATTGGGTTTTTTGCAAAATATTTTAAAGTAACTTTTCTGATAAATTGATTTATATGTATCAAATGTTTGAATTTGTTTAGTTTAGTTGTGGGGGCAAAAGATAGTCCTTTGCTAAGAACTTTCTCTTCATCTATAGACAATGGGATACCACTTAAATTAAAAATCCCTGTTTTTCTTATCTTCCTTGTTTCTGTTAATTGTCTACTTCATGCATTCCTTCCCCCTCTACTCCCTCTCTTCTTCTTTTCCCCTTGGGGGGTTCGTTGGATCTTTCGTGGCCTCTTTCTAAAAAATCCTTTGAAGTGCTTGGTGTACTATAAGATTTTTCTTTAATATCTGGTTCCTCCCTAAATTCGGTCAGACATTCATATTTATTACTTATTTTCAATCCTCGTTCTTGTCTATCATTATCATCTTTCTTTTTATCTCTCTGTTCTGTTCTATCACTTCTATTTTTCTGATAGCCTCCATTTCTTTCTCTATCATACCATCCTCTATTCTCATATCTATTTCTTCCATCATAGTCTCCTAGATTGTTAAAGTCATTTCTATTAGATCTATTAAATCTTTCCCGTCTGTCATTTCTATAGTCAGAGTCGTTTCTATTAAATCTCTCTTGTCTGTCATTTCTGTAGCCCCTATCATGATTGAAATTTGGGTATTGTCTTTGATAGTAATTTCTTCTATGATTTTCACTTCTACCATATGTATTATCATCATAGTGGTTGTTGTTACTATATCTATTGTTTTCATATGGTCTATATTGTCTATAATCCTCGTTTCTATTATTTCTAAACTGCTTATTCTTAGCAGCATTTAATCGAGAAATAGTATGTTCATTATTATAAATTGGTCTTGGTTCTCTGTCTATTTTGACTTTCTCTTGGTCATCATTCTCTAATATCTGTTTCTCTACTTTTTTTTACTGAATATTATACTATTTTTTTCTGCAGTAGTAATATTCATTCCCATTTCTTCTACCTTGTAATCTTCCTGGTCTCGATCATATTTTTCCCATTTAGTATATAAAATGTCTCTATTTAAATCTTCTAGCTTCAAACTGATTTCTTTTTGTCTTTCTTTATCTATTAGATCCTTCTTTTTTGTTTCCAAAAAAGTATTTTGTTTATTAATGTCCTCATGTATTTCTTCTATTGTTTCCTTTCTTGCTTTAATTATTATTTTAATTAAATCTAAAGATGCATTGGCTAGGACTTCATACCATTCATCTTTTAAATTTTGTTTTAGATCAATCGTGCAATCTTTTTTGAGTCTCAGTCCTCTTGGTACCATTTTCTCATTTAAATATTTTTCCATATATTTTAATTCAGTTCTAATTTTTAATTCTTGAGATAACATTTTTTTCAAGGTTTTCAATTGAAATTAATTGTTCTTCCTCTTTCTGTCTGAAATTCTGTTGATTAGAATCTTCTATAATTAATATCAGATTATCTCTGGTCTTAAATATTTATTTTGTGTAACCCCCCTCAGCAAAAGTAAAAGTCAATTCCTGTTATCCTCCCTTTTTAAATCCAAAATAGCACTTGACAAGGTTGCCCGCTATCAACTACTTTGTTGATTCTAATGATAGAGGTATTGGCAGCACATTTTAGGAAAAGCTAAAACATTCCAGGGATTCAAGTAGGGTAAAATGAATATAAGCTAACTATATACACTGATAATGTACTGGTGTCCATGGCCTCTCCACTACAGTCCCTTCCATACCTCTTTACATATTTTACTCAATTTTGACTATATTTAAGTAATGCACAAAAATCTGAAATATTAAATATTACATTATCCCCATCTGGCTATGCAAAATTAATCAACATTTGTACATAAAAAAGACAATACACTTTATTTAGGTATAAAATTAGCAACAAAAACGTCTAAATTATTTAAATTCAATTACCAGTAACTTTTAAAAGCAATTGAAATAGATTTCAAAAACTGGTTGAATAAAAATTGTTATGGGGCAGAATTCAAATGGTTAAAATTAATATTTTACCTAGGGTCTATATATTTCAGGCAGCCCCAATCCCCCTTTCCCCTACATTCTCAATAATCCTCAAAAATGCATTAACACATGCATTTGCGATAAGATTAAACCAGAAGTTTTAGGTGCCACTATGTGTAGCTCATTAGATTAAGGGGATCTGGGAGTTTAAAAAAAAACCCTATATTGACACTTCAAACTATTTTAGACTGGCATAATGGGGCAAACTCAAAAGCCTTGGTATTGCTAGATTAACAACTCCATCAAAACCCTCAGGTAGAAGTATTTTGTTTGAAAACCCACAGATCACCAGTATTTCATGAAATAACTCTTCTGGGGCGAGTGTTTCAAAATTTTGAAAACTTAATTCTCAGATTTGAAGGGTTTTCTTCCTTTAATTCTATGTTATCTCCAATATCCCTACATGCTGAATTTATGGGGGTATAGACATTGGAGTGGGAGGAAGGAAAAAGATAGATCTTTCAATACCAATTTTCTCACTCTTAGACAAAAATAAACTGAAACACAGATCAGAATTACAGGATGTAACGGCGGGCATTTTTACTAACTGGATTAAGTATTCACTATTATCACATCTAATACAAACCTCCCCACACAGTAAAAATTTTCTTATTGAGCCAACTGACTTTGAAAAGCTATCTTTAACTAATACTCCAATGAGGGGCCCATTTTCCATATCCAGAAAATTGTTTTAAGTAGTCTACGTTTAACATACTCCTTACTTATACTGCTTGGTGGACACAGGAACTATCAGAAAACATAGATTCTAAAAGTTGGAAACAAATGTTTCAGCGTACACATAGATCTTTGGTATCTGCTCAAATACTAGAATTGAACCTTAAAATTATAACTAGGTGGTACCTAACACCAAGCAGATTACAGATTATTTATAGACAACATAATGGCACCCATTTAACAAGCTCCGTAGTGAGCTTGTGGGCCCGTGTTTCTGGCGAGTCTTCAGACTCGCCAGAAACAGCAGTTATGAAGCAGCGGTCACAAAGACCGCTGCTCCATAACCTGTCCGCCTGGTCTGAGCAGGAGGACAGACATCACCGGAAATCAACCCGATTGAGTACAATCGGGTTGATTGACACCTCCCTGCTGGCGGCCCATTGGCCGCGAGTCTTCAGGGGGTGGCATTGCACCAGCAGCTCTTGTTAACTGCTGGTGCAATGCTGAATACGGAGAGAGTATTGCTCTCTGCATTCAGCAAGGTCTGGCGGACCTGATCTGCACTGTCGGATCAGGTCCGCCAGATTTTGTTAAATAGAGGCCAATGGCTTTTGCTGGTGAGATTGTGGACAGTGAGGAAATATGACACATTTATGGTGAAACGGTGAGAAGATTAGAACTTTGCGGGAGGAGGTGGAAAAATTTAGGAAACTTTATTTGGAACAGCATATGTACTACAAGTAACTCATACTCTCTTTAATAAGAAACCAGGCAAGTTTTGTAAAATTAGAATAGCAGTATTCCAAATAGCGGTGAACAGTACTAAATGTCTTCTTTCAAGAGCATTGTAATCTAATTCTGTACCTATGAAACAGGGGTGGATGACAAAAGTAGAGAAAAGGGCATCTTTATCAAGCTCTGTATGGAGTTTGATGCCCCGTGTTTCCGGTGAGCCTTCGGACTCACCGGAAACAGAAGTTATGAAGCAGCGATCTAAAGACTGCTGCTCTATAACCTGTCAGCCTGCTCTGAGGCGGCGGACAGAAATCGACAGAAATCAACCAATTTATGATGGCCTGAATGGGGCCATCTCACCCTGTTTCCGCGCCAGCCTTCAGGCTTGGCGGAAAATGCAGTTATGTATCCGCCGCCTCTGAGTGGCATACAGCAATCAACCCGATCCTATATGATCGGGTTGATTGACACCCCCTGCTAGTGGCTGATTGGCTGCAAATCTGCAAGGGGTGACATTGCACCAGCAGTTCACAAGAACTGCTGGTGCAATAATAAATGCTGACAGCGCATGCTGTCGGCATTTATCGATGTGCAGCAGACATGATCGGCTATATCGGATCATGTCAGCTTGCACCATAATAAATAGGCCCCAAAATGTTTACATTAAAAGGTTATGGCTTCTGTAAGAAACATACGCCTAGATTACGAGTTTTGCGGTAAGGTAAAAAAGCAGCGTTAACAGGTCCTAACGCTGCTTTTTTACGGCCGCTGATATTACGAATCTTGCTGGTATCGGGGCACCACATACAATTTTGGCCTTACCGCAAACCGACTTACGTAAATTTTGTAAACCCTTTTTTCTATGGGACTTCCATAGCGCTGGTATTACGAGTTTGTCCTGGGAGGCCAAAAAGTGAGCGGTACAGTGTATCCCGTCAAGATTCCTAATGCATTCTAAAGTCAGTAGTTATGAGTTTTATACTAAAACGCCGTAGCATAAAACTCATAACTAAAGTGCTAAAAAGTACACTAACACCCATAAACTACCTATTAACCCCTAAACCGAGGCCCTCCCGCATCGCAAACACTAAAATACATTTTTTAACCCCTAATCTGCCACTCCGGACATCGCCGCCACTAGAATAAACATATTAACCCCTAAACTGCTACACTCCCGCATTGCAAACACTAGTTAAATATTATTAACCCCTAATCTGCCACCCTTAACATTGCCGCCACCTACATTATACTTATTAACCCCTAATCTTCCGCTCCGGACATCGCCGCCACCTACATTATATTTATTAACCCCTAATCTGCTGCCCCCAACATCGCCGCCATCTACCTACATTTATTAACCCCTAATCTGATGTACCCAACGTCACCGTCACTATTCTAGATTTATTAACCCCTAAACCTAAGTCTAACCCTAACCTGAACACCCCCTAACTTAAATATAATTTAAATAAATCTATATAAAATGACCATCATTAACTAAATAATTCCTATTTAAATCTAAATACTTACCTATAAAATAAACCCTAAGATAGCTACAATATAACTAATAGTTACATTGTATCTATCTTAGGGTTTATTTTTATTTTACAGGCAAGTTTGTATTTATTTTAACTAGGTAGAATAGTTACTAAATTAACTATTTAATAACTACCTAGCTAAAATAAATACACATTTACCTGTAAAATAAAACCTAACCTAAATTACAGAAAATAAAAAACAAATTACAAGATATTTAAACTAATTACACCTGATCTAATAGCCCTATGAAAATAAAAAAAGCCCCCCCAAAATAAAAAAAAACCTAGCCTAAACTAAACTATCAATAGCCCTTAAAAGGGCCTTTTGCGAGGCATTGCCCCAAAGAAATCAGCTCTTTTACCCGTAAAAAAAATACAAACACCCCCCCCCAAGAGTAAAACCCACCACCCACACAACCAACCCCCCAAATAAAAGCCTAACTAAAAAAACCTAAGCTCCCCATTGCCCTGAAAAAGGCATTTGGATTAGCATTGCCCTTAAAAGGGCATTTAGCTCTATTGCTGCCCAAAGCCCTAACCTAAAAAATAAACTCACCCAATACACCCTTAAAAAATCCTAACACTAACCCCCGAAGATTCACTTACCGGGAGAAGTCTTCATCCAAGCGGCAAGATGTCCTCAATGAAGCCGTCAGAAGTGGTCCTCCAGATGGGCAGAAGTGGTCCTCCAGACGGGCAGAAGTGGTCTTCCAGACGGGCGGAAGTCTTCATCCAGACGGCATCTTCTATCTTCATCCTTCCGACGTGGAGCGGCTCCATCTTCAAGACATCCGGCACGGAGCATCCTCTTCAATCGACATCTTCTTCGGAATGAATATCTCTTTAAGTGATTGAAGGATTGAAGTTCAATCCTATTGGCTGATTGCATCAGCCAATAGGATTTTTCTACCTTAATTCTGATTGGCTGATAGAATTCTATCAGCCAATCGGAATCTAAGGGATGCCATCTTGGATGACGTCACTTAAAGAGATATTCATTCAGCAAGAAGCCGTCGATTGAAGAGGATGCTCCGCGCCGGATGTCTTGAAGATGGAGCCGCTCCGCGTCGGAAAGATGAAGATAGAAGATGCCGCCTGGATGAACACTTCTGCCCGTCTGGAGGACCACTTCTGCCGGCTTCGTTGAGGACATCTTGCCGCTTGGATGAAGACTTCTCCCGGTAAGTGAATCTTCGGGGGTTAGTGTTAGGACTTTTTAAGGGTGTATTGGGTGGGTTTATTTTTTAGGTTAGGGCTTTGGGGAAGCAAATAGAGCTAAATGCCCTTTTAAGGGCAATGCCCATCCAAATGCCCTTTTCAGGGCAATGGGGAGTTTTATTTGGGGGGTTAGGGTTTTATTTGGGGGGTTGGTTGTGTGGGTGGTGGGTATTTCTGTTGGGGGGGGTGTTTGTATTTTTTTTACAGGTAAAAGAGCTGATTTCTTTGGGGCAATGCCCCGCAAAAGGCCCTTTTAAGTTTAGGCTAGAGGTTTTTTTTATTTTGGGGGGCTTTTTTAATTTTGATAGAGCTATTAGATTAGGTGTAATTAGTTTAAAGATCTTGTAATTTGTTTTTTATTTTCTGTATATTAGTGTTTTTTTTGTGATTTAGCTAATTGTGTTTAATTTATTTAATTGTATTTAATGTAGGGAATTTATTTAATTGTAGCGTAGTGTTAGGTGTTAGTGTAACTTAGGTTAGGTTTTATTTTACAGGTCAATTTGTATTTATTTTAGCTAGGTAGTTATTAAGTAGTTAATAACTATTTAGTAACTATTCTACCTAGTTAAAATAAATACAAACTTGCCTGTAAAATAAAAATAAACCCTAAGATAGATACAATGTAACTATTAGTTATATTGTAGCTAGCTTAGGGTTTATTTTATAGGTAAGTATTTAGTTTTAAATTTTAATTATTTAGTTAATGATAGTAATTTTATTTAGATTTATTTAAATTATATTTAAGTTAGGGGGTGTTAGGGTTAGAGTTAGACTTAGATTTAGGGGTTAATAAATTTAATATAGTGGCAGCAACGTTGGGGGCGGCAGATTAGGGGTTAATAAGTGTAGGTAGGTTGCGGCAACATTGGGGGTGGGAGATTAGAGGTTAATCAATATAATGTAGGCGTCGGAGATGTTGGGGGCAGCAGATTAGGGGTTCATAAGTATAATAAGGGGGCGGCGATGTCCGGAGCGACAGATTAAGGGTTAATAAGTATAATGTAGGTGTCGGGCGATGTCGGGGGCGGCAGATTAGGGGTTAATAAGTGTATGATTAGGGGTGTTTAGACTCGGGGTTCATGTTAGGTGTTAGGTGTAAACATAAAATGTGTTTCCCCATAGGAATCAATGGGGCTTTGTTACTGAGATTTAAGCTGCTTTTTGGCAGGTGTTAAAACTTTTTCTCAGCCGGCTCTCCCCATTGATGTCTATGGGGAAATCGTGTACGAGCACGTACAACTAGCTCACCGCTGACTTAATCAGCGCTGTTATTGGAGTGCAGTGTGGAGCTCAATTTTGCTCTACGCTCACTTCTTGCCTGTTAACGCCAGGTTTGTAAAAACCCTTAATACCAGCGCTGTAGTGAAGTGAGAATAACGTGCAAGTTAGCACCGCACCCCTCATACCGCAAAACTCGTAATCTACCCGATAATTTTTTTTTAACTCTATGCAATTTTATTAAGAACAATTTAAGTTTACTTATTATTATTATTATTATTCTTTATTTATAAAGCGCCGACAGATTCCGCAGCGCTGCCCATGGGTACAAGGATAACAGTACAGTGGAGAAACAATACGATAAGACACACAATTTTACAGACAAATACAGGGGGAATTGAGGGCCCTATTCCCGTGGGAACTTACAATCTATATGGGTAGGAGGATTGGAAACAGGACTGCAGAGGTGAGAATGATATTAGTGAGGAGATAGAGGGCAACTGTTAGTTAATTGAAGTTAGTTTGTTAATAAGTTGGGTGATAAGCTTCCCTGAACAGAAAGGTCTTTAGGGAATGTTTAAAGGAGGAGAGGTTAGGGGCAAGTCTGACATCTCGAGGAAGTGCGTTCCAGAGGGTTGGTGCCGTACGAGAGAAGTCCTGTAGTCTAGAATGAGAGGAGGTGATGGTAGAGGACGCAAGAAGCAGGTCGTTGTTGGATCTTAGGGGACGGGCAGGAGTATATTTGTTGATGAGTGAGGACAGGTAGGGTTGGGCAGCATTGGTGAGGGCTTTGTAGGTCAGGGTGAGAATTTTGAATTTAACTCTGTTGTGAATGGGGAGCCAGTGAAGGGACTCACAGAGAGGCGCAGCAGAAACAGAGCATCGAGAGAGGTGGATTAGCCTGGCAGATGCATTTAGGATGGATTGGAGGGGAGAGAGGCAGGAGAGAGGGAGGCCAGTAAGTAAGTTGTTACAGTAGTCAAGTCGGGAAATTACCAGGGAGTGGATGAGCTGTTTGGTAGTTTCAGCACTCAGAAATGGGCGAATTTTAGAGATATTGCGTAGGTGGTTGTGGCAGGATGAAGAGAAGAGTTGGATGTGGGGAATAAAGGACAGATTTGAGTCAAGCGTGACTCCGAGGCAGCGGACTTGGGGTGATGGGGAGATAGTGGTGCCGCCAACAGTGATAGAAAAATTGGAGACTGGAGTGGAGCTAGAGGGGGGAATTAGAAGTAGTTCGGTCTTGGACATATCTATTTTTAGGTGGTGAGAGGCCATCCAGGAGGAAATACCAGATAAGCAGTCGCTGATGTGAGAGTTGACAGAAGGAGAGAGTGCAGGGGTGGAAAGGTAGATCTGGGTATCATCAGCATAGAGAGCATAGAGGTGATAGCTGAAGCCATAGCTGTTGATAAGTTTACCCAGTGAAGAAGTGTAAATAGAGAAGAGTAGAGGACCCAGGACAGAGCCTTGAGGTACTCCAACAGACAGGGACAATAGAGAGGAGGAGTCACCAGCAAAAGAGACTGAGAAGGATCTGTTAGAGAGATAATAGTGAATCCAGGAGAGGGCAGTGTCACAGAGACCAAGAGAACTGAGAGACCGTAGGAGAAGGGGATGGTCAACAGTGTCAAAGGCAGCAGATAGGTCAAGTAAGATGAGTATAGAGTAGTAGCTTTTGTTTTTAGCAGAAAGGAGATCGTTAGTAACCTTGGTGAGGGCAGTCTCAGTTGAGTGTTGGGTACGGAAGCCAGATTGCAGGGGGTCGAGCAATGAGTTTGAGGACAGGAAGTGGGTTAGGCGATTGAAAACTAGTTTTTCAAGGAGTTTTGAAGCTAGTGGGAGCAGTGATATGGGGCGGTAGTTTGCAGGGGAGTTAGGGTCGAGGGAGGGTTTTTTAAGGATGGGGGTGACCTTCGCATGTTTGAAGGAGGCAGGGAATGAGCCAGTAGAAAGGGATAGGTTAAATATGTGAGTGAGAGCCGGAGTGAGGGTAGTAGACAACGGAGGGATTAGATGTGAAGGAATAGGGTCAAGTGGGCAGGTAGTGAGGTGTGAGGAAGACAAAAAGGAAGCCACTTCACTCAGTGGTTGGGAGGAGGGTGCAGAGAGTGGCAGAGGGGGTGACTGGGAGTGGAGTTGGGAGATTGCAGGTTTGTGTTGGGATGTTTCCTCGGATTGCAAGTGTTTTATTGAGAAAATAGTCAGCAAGGTCTTGAGCACTGAATGCAGATGAGGGGGGTGGTGCAGGTGGGTAGAGGAGAGAGTTGAAAATAGAGAAGAGTCTTTTAGGGTTTGAGGAGTGAGTGGATATAAGAGAGGAGAAGTAGGTTTGCTTAGCTAAGCGAAGGGCAGAGGTGTAAGAGTAGAGAATTAACTTATAGTGCATGAAATCATGTTCAGAGCGGGATTTCCTCCAGACATGCTCAGCAGTGCGGGAGCATTTTTGTAGGTGCCGCGTTTGTTGGGAGTGCCAGGGTTGGAGCTGACGACGTGGGGCTTTGGGAGGTTGAGGTGGAGCGAGAGTGTCAAGTGCAGCAGAGAGAGTATTGTTATAGTGGGTTATAGCAAGGGCAGGGCAGGATATCGTGGAAGTGTGGGGGAGGTGTAGTTGAATAAAATTGGAGAGTTGGGGAGCGTTCACAGTGTGCAGATTTCTACTGGTGCAGGGGCGAGAGGGGGAAGTAGGTTTAGTATCTATATTAGGATTAAAGGTGAGCAGATGGTGGTCTGAGATGGGAAATGGGCGACATGCAACATTAGAGAGAGAGCAGAGATAGGAGAATACCAGATCAATTGAGTGTCCATCGCGATGGGTAGGGAATAGGGTGGATTGTGAGAGGCTGAAGGAGTTAGTGAGTGAGAGAAGTTTAGAGGCAGCAGGGGCAGATGGGTTGTCAATGGGGATGTTGAAGTCCCCTAGGATTAGAGCAGGTGTATTTGTGGAGAGAAAGTAAGGAAGCCAGGCAGCAAAGTTGTCAAGGAATTGGGAAGTTGGTCCAGGGGGGCGATAGATAACTGCCACTCTGAGAGAGAGAGGGGAGAACAGGCGAACAGACTTCAAAGGAAGAAAAGGAGAGGATGGAAATGGGGATAGGTACTGATAGGAGCAGGAGGGGGAGAGTAAGATGCCAACACCACCACCGTGTCTCTCACCTGGCCTAGGTGTGTGGCTAAAGTGAAGACCACCGTGTGTGAAAGCAGCAATGGAAGCAGTGTCAGAGGAAGATAGCCAGATTTCAGTAATAGCTAAGAGGTTGAAAGCGTTGGAAACAAACAGGTCATGAACAGTTGTAAGCTTGTTACAGACGGAGCGAGCATTCCAGAGGGCACAAGAAAAGGGAGGGGTTAGGCACTGTGTGTTAATGGAGATGAGATTGTTGGTATTGCGTGACCTAGAATTTTTGCAGTGGGAGATGGAGCGAGAGTGTAAAAGTGTGGCGATTGTTGCAGGGCCAGGGTTAGGAGAGACATCACCAGCAGCAAGCAGTAGTAGCAGTGAGAGAGACAGAAGGTGAGAGTGAGATTTGTAGGAGCGGAAATGATTATACACAGGAGAGTTAGAGGGGGAAGTGTTTCTAAAGAAACAAAGTAGTTCATGAGAGGACAGCATAGGGGATGAGAGAAGGGAGGGGGAGATATGGATAGTGTGGGGATTGTTGTTATAGGGACATGCAGTGATTTTTAGGAGGAGGGAAGACAGAGTGAGCAGAAAAGGCATAGAGAGCATTGTGTAGAAGTATACAGGGAGTGCAGAATTATTAGGCAAGTTGTATTTTTGAGGATTAATTTTATTATTGAACAACAACCATGTTCTCAATGAACTAAAAAAACTCATTAATATCAAAGCTGAATAGTTTTGGAAGTAGTTTTTAGTTTGTTTTTAGTTATAGCTATTTTAGGGGGATATCTGTGTGTGCAGGTGACTATTACTGTGCATAATTATTAGGCAACTTAACAAAAAACAAATATATACCCATTTCAATTATTTATTTTTACCAGTGAAACCAATATAACATCTCAACATTCACAAATATACATTTCTGACATTCAAAAAGAAAACAAAAACAAATCAGTGACCAATATAGCCACCTTTCTTTGCAAGGACACTCAAAAGCCTGCCATCCATGGATTCTGTCAGTGTTTTGATCTGTTCACCATCAACATTGCGTGCAGCAGCAACCACAGCCTCCCAGACACTGTTCAGAGAGGTGTACTGTTTTCCCTCCTTGTAAATCTCACATTTGATGATGGACCACAGGTTCTCAATGGGGTTCAGATCAGGTGAACAAGGAGGCCATGTCATTAGATTTTCTTCTTTTATACCCTTTCTTGCCAGCCACGCTGTGGAGTACTTGGACGCGTGTGATGGAGCATTGTCCTGCATGAAAATCATGTTTTTCTTGAAGGATGCAGACTTCTTCCTGTACCACTGCTTGAAGAAGGTGTCTTCCAGAAACTGGCAGCAGGACTGGGAGTTGAGCTTGACTCCATCCTCAACCCGAAAAGGCCCCACAAGCTCATCTTTGATAATACCAGCCCAAACCAGTACTCCACCTCCACCTTGCTGGCGTCTGAGTCGGACTGGAGCTCTCTGCCCTTTACCAATCCAGCCACGGGCCCATCCATCTGGCCCATCAAGACTCACTCTCATTTCATCAGTCCATAAAACCTTAGAAAAATCAGTCTTGAGATATTTCTTGGCCCAGTCTTGACGTTTCAGCTTGTGTGTCTTGTTCAGTGGTGGTCGTTTTCCAGCCTTTCTTACCTTGGCCATGTCTCTGAGTATTGCACACCTTGTGCTTTTGGGCACTCCAGTGATGTTGCAGCTCGGAAATATGGCCAAACTGGTGGCAAGTGGCATCTTGGCAGCTGCACGCTTGACTTTTCTCAGTTCATGGGCAGTTATTTTGCGCCTTGGTTTTTCCACACGCTTCTTGCGACCCTGTTGACTATTTTGAATGAAACGCTTGATTGTTCGATGATCACGCTTCAGAAGCTTTGCAATTTTAAGAGTGCTGCATCCCTCTGCAAGATATCTCACTATTTTTGACTTTTCTGAGCCTGTCAAGTCCTTCTTTTGACCCATTTTGCCAAAGGAAAGGAAGTTGCATAATAATTATGCACACCTGATATAGGGTGTTGATGTCATTAGACCACACCCCTTCTCATTACAGAGATGCACATCACCTAATATGCTTAATTGGTAGTAGGCTTTCGAGCCTATACAGCTTGGAGTAAGACAACATGCATAAAGAGGATGATGTGGTCAAAATACTCATTTGCCTAATAATTCTGCACTCCCTGTAGATATTAAGTATACCTGTTAGTTGGTCTGCAGTTTCAACCTCCAGTTTGCTAACTCTTGCTACTTGTAACAGAGAGCTTTTTAGAATCAGAGAGCCTCGGCCCAAAATGAGCCTTAAGCCTTCTCAATATGTAGTAGTGAGAAGTGATGAAATGATTCTAGGCAGCTGTTACAGGCAGGTTTTAGCTAGCAGGAGTTACACACTTGCAAATTAGAGAGGGGGTGGGGTGAAAGGATGGATACGTTTTAGACAATATAAGATAAAATGATTACAGGTAGACAAAGTGGAGACAGAGGAAATGGTTACCAGAAGAGTCTATCAGAAATTAAAGGGGCGTTTAAAAGCAGTCAGTTAGGCAGAAGCAGGAAGACATACCAGAAGAGTCTAGCAGAAATTAAAGAGGCGTTTAAAAGCAGTCAGTTAGGCAGAAGCAGGAAGACATACCAGAAGAGTCTAACAGAAATTAAAGGGGCGTTTAAAAGCAGTCAGTTAGGCAGAAGCAGGAAGACATGCCAGAGGAGTTTAGCAGAAATTTAAGGGGCGTTTAAAAGCAGTCAGTTAGGCAGAAGCAGGAAGACATTCCAGACGAGTCTAGCAGAAATTAAAGGGGCGTTTAAAAGCAGTCAGTTAGGTAGAAGCAGGAAGACGTACCAGAGGAGTCTAGCAGAAATTAAAGGGGCATTTAAAAGCAGTCAGTTAGGCAGAAGCAGGAAGACATACCAGAGGAGTCTAGCAGAAATTAAAGGGGCGTTTAAAAGCAGTCAGTTAGGCAGAAGCAGGATGGCATACCTGTAGAGAGATGAGATGAAATAGGATTAGAATCATTGTGAATATTGGTCCAGTGTGCTAACTCTGCTACTTGTAACAGAGAGCTACTTAAAATCAGAGAGCCTCGGCCCAAAATGAGTCTTAAGCCTTCTCAATATGTAGTAGTGAGAAGTGATGAAATTACTTAAAGGGACAGTACACTGTAAAATTATTTTTATATGAATGCATTTTCAATGACTTGTTATACCAACTGCAGAGTATAACATTTATGAGAAAATGCATTTTTCAGTTTATTTGTGTATATGAAGTAGCTGGTTTTGTGCTTTTAAACCACAGCCTATTACAATGGGTTGAGCTTCAGGTAATATCAGATCTCATTTCGTTATCACTTTGTGTACACACACTTGCTTCCTTATCTTATATTTGTCTAGAAAACCAAAGCTCAATACTTAGAGAGTATAATGGAAAATTATCATTTGATTACTTAACTATCATGCCCCCCACTGAGAGTGTAATCTCTTCTGATGGCTGTGTTTACTTAGGCTATTCAATAGAACATACTCCAGTATGGAAACTTTTAGTATAGGTTGGGATACCACAAGCTAAATCAGCTATTTCAAATGCCAAAATAGAGTAAAGGAGCTACTTGTAAACAATTTAAAACACTCCAGCAGGTAAAATGAATCATTGGGAACAATTTAAAGGGGAGAAACTCTTTGGGTAAACTGTCCCTTTAACTTAGGTAAGCAAAAGCCCTTATTCCTAAAATATTTCACACTCTAACCTTTCTACTCCCTCCTCTTATTTGAATAAAAAGACAATATTTCGCTTTTCCTAAATGATCAGCAGTGAGGTTAGGACTCTAGGGGTTGGCTCTCCATCCTTCTCTCTTCTATTTCTCTTCTCATCCCATTCCTTCCCACCCTTCTTCTTACTTGAGAATGACAAGATACAGCATTTCATATATACCATGACCCAAAAGGTAAGATTTTCTGTTTATTGGCATAATATTTGTGACTTTACACTGACCAAGGCTTCTTCCTTTTGAGTTATGAATCTCAAATAACAAGCAATCACATTGGAGGTTATTATACTCTTTTTAACTTTGTACATGATAAGATTCAACTGATTGCCAATTTATGGATCTTTTATTGTATATTTTGAAATGATGTATGTCAATATATTGCTTTATTTTGTGTCGTTTCAAAAAAGTAATGTTGAATTTAAAGGGATATTATAATTTTTTCCTAAAACAGGACAGTGTAATATGTATAACACAAATCATTTTGTTTTGTTTTTTTGTTTGTGGTATGTGTCACTACCCTTATTAGTCAGCAAGCTTCTATCCGGCAGACATGGTTTGTACTTACAGTTAGTTTCAAAATCAAAATGAGCAGGATTATCCTAACCTTTTTCCCATAAAATAATATTGTATTCATTTATCAAGCAGCGGAAGTTGCTTTGGAGACCTGGCAGATTAATAACTACAATATAAACGTCCTATAATAGTTGTCAATCACAGAAAGTCAAGATGGGTTAATGGAATCAAGGTGTACATTAGTGTTCAAAAGTTTGGATTCTCTTAGAAATGTCCTTGTTTTCGAAAGAAAAGCAAACTTGTGCATTAAAATAGAATCACATAGATCAGAAATACAGTGTAGACATTGTTAATGTTGTAAATGACTACAGTAGCTGGAAACAGCAGATTTTTTATGGAATATCTACATAGGCCTACAGAGTCCCGTTATCAATGACCATCTGTCCTGTGTTCCAATGGCATGTTGTGTTTGCTAATCCAGATTTATCATTTAAAAAAGCTAATTGATCATTAGAAAACCATTTAGCAATTATGTTAGCTCAGCTGAAAACTGTTGTGCTAATTAAAGAATCAACAAAACTGGCCTATATTAGACTAGTTGAGTATCTGAAGCATCAACAATTGTGGGTTCAATTACAGGCTCAAGAACTATTTAATGAAAAACGTCAGTCTATTCCTGTCCTGAGAAATTAAGGTTATTCCATGCGAAAAATTGGCAAGAAACTGAAGATCTCTTACAACACTGTGTACTGCTCCCTTCACAGAACAGAGCAAACTGTCTCTAACCAGAATAGAAAGAGAAGTGGGAGGCCCCAATGCACAACTCAGTTAAAGGACAAATACAATAGAGTGTCTAGTTTGAGAAACAGATGCCTCACAGGTTCTCATGTGGCAGCTTTATTAAATAGTAGCCACAAAACCCCAGTCTCAACACCAACAGTGAAGAGGCTGGCCTTCTAGGCAGAGTTGCAAAGAAAAACCCATATCTCAGACTGGACAATAAAAATAAAAGTTGAAGAGGGGCAAAAGAACCCAGACACTGGACAGAGGAAGACTGGAAAAAAGTGTTATGGGCAGACGAGTTTAAGTTTGAGTTGTTCGGATCACAAAGAAAAAAAATTCATGAGAGGCAGACCAAATGAAAAGATGCTGGTGGAGTGCTTGATGCCATCTGTCAAGCATAGTTGAGGCAATATAATGGTCTGGGGTGCTTTGGTGGTGGTAAAGTTGGAGATTTATACAGGGTAAAAGGGACATTGAAGTAAGAAGACTACCACTCCATTTTGCATTGAAATGCCATACCCAGTGGACAGCTCTTGATTGAAGCCAATTTCCTCCTACAACAGGACAATGTCCCAAAACACAGCTCCAAACTATGCAAGAACAATTTAGGAAAGAAGCACTCAGCTGGTTTTCTGTATTTAATGGAATGGCCAGGCCAGTAAATAGATCTCAACCCTACTGAGCTATTGTGGGAGCAGCCTGACTGTATGGTCAATCCCTTGTGGGAGGTGCTTCAAGAAGCATGGGGTGAGAGCTCGGCAGATTACCTTAACAAATTGACAAATAGAATATAAAATGTCTTCAAGGCTGTAATTGCTGCACATGGATGATTATTTGATGGAAGCAAAGTTTGAAGGACACAATTATTATTTCACTTAAAATTAATTATTTCTATAGTCATGACTATATTTCCTATTAAAACTCATTGCATGTGCGTTTTCATGGCAAATAATTAAATGTCTAAGTGACCCCAAACGTTTGAATGCCAGTGTATGTTTTTTCAGTTGGATAGAGTAGAGATAATTGTTAAAGGGATAGTAAAGTCAAAATTAAACTTTCATGATTTAGATAGAGCATGCAATTTTAAACACATTTCAAGTTTACTTTGTTTTCTTGATATCTTTGTTGAAGAGTAAATCTAGGTAGACTGAAAGGAGCTTAGGAGTGTGCTCTTGCTTTTAGCATTCTATGGCAGGAGTGTTTGCAACAGTGTATAACATTTTTATAAACATTGTTACAAACACTGCTGTACCAGATGGCTAAAGACACCTGCAAGCTCCTGAGCTCACCTAGGATAATTCTTTAACAAAGGATGCCAAGAGAACTAAATTAAGAAAAAATGTTAATAAAAGTATGGTGGAAAGTTATTAATTTATTAATATTTAAAGAAATACAATTTAAAAAAATGCATCTGCACATTATTCTCATGCTAATCATTGCCTTTGCAGAACCTGAACAAATAGACATTGAAAGCAGAAATCATCTGGGAAAATATAAAATCTACACAGGGGATTTTATATGCTAAACAAATTAACATTTCATTTTGCAAGATGAAAAACAGTTAAATATTTAAACATTCAATAATCCTACAAATTTGTTCCTTCCTCTCACCAGCAGTAAAATATGAAATACTAATTCTGGATAATCACGAAAAATATAGATTAAACAATTAAAACAAGGTCAAATATTTATTAAACTTTAAGAGGGTTTAAGTGAGTCCAGTCTGCCAATGGGAACCACATTATGACCAGTTTGCTTTTTTTCAAAGGTCTAATTTAAATTTAAAATATATTTAAAGGGACAGTCAACACCATAACATGTTACTGTTTAAAAAGATAGATAATCCCTTTATTACCCATTCCCCAGTTTTGCACAACCAACACTGTTATATTTATACACTTTTACCTCTGTGATTACCTTGTATCTAAGCATCTGAAGACAGCCTCCATATCTCAGATCTTTTGACAAACTTGCATTTCATTCAGTTAGTGATGACTCTTAAAGAACTCCAATGGGGTGAGCACAATGTTATCTATATGGCACATATGAACAAACAGTACATCTTATTAACTTTTCACAGCCAGACTGTGAGATAAGAGGTAGAATGCAGACTCTTAGAAATCAGCCTATAAGCCTACCTAGGTTTAGCCTTTAACAAAAAATACCAAGAGAAAAAAAGCAAATTTGATGAAGTAAATTGGAAAGTTATTTAAAATGACATGCTCTATCTGAATCATGAAAGTTTAATTTGGACTTTATTGTCCCTTTGACACTACGCAGACCTTTTTACCAATAAATTCTTCCCTATTCACTCTGTGTACTTTTCATTTATGATAGTTTATTCCTCCAATACAATCTCAGTAAACCATTTAGGGGCCGATTTATGAAGAGCTGAATGACCCCTGATGCCCCTGTTTTGCCGCAAGCCTTCATGCTCACCGGAAACAGCAGCTCCATAACTTGTCCGCTGCCTCTGAGGCTGCAGTCTTCAATCCGCCCGATCATATACAATCGGGTTAATTGACACCCCCTGCTAGCGGCCGATTAGCCGCAAATCTGCAGGGGGTGGCATTGCACAAGCAGTTTACAAGAATTGCTTGTGCAATGATAAATACCGACAGCGTATGTGTAGGCATTTATCGATGTGCGGCGGACATGATACGCTACATTGTATCGTGTCTGTCCGCACTTTAATAAATTGGCCCCTTAGTCTCTAAGCAACCTTATGTTTCTCTGTAGAAATGAAAAAAAAAATGTCTATATCAAGTTCTTTATTTACTACAACTAGTTTAAAACCTGACATGTTTAGTGCTGTGCACTGTTTTATATATATGAAAACAGACGAACAAAGAATATGGTGCTGAATAGGGACCTATGGGAGCTGGGATCTGTTACTGATTGCAACATGCAGTGTATATATGGATGTAGACAGGAAACAAATGTCCTCCAGTACAGGGTTTCAATGGTAAATAGGAGTGTGTTATATATAACGGAGCACTATATGCAGAGTGTTAATAGCCTATAAAACATGCAGCCAGTGACTCTATCGACTTAATAAAGGTAGAGAATTGCAGGACCAGTGTAACATCATACATAAACTGAACCTTGCTTCCAGCCGGTCATACCTAGACTGAAAAGGCTAATACTCAGTAGTACCCGTATAGAAACGTTATATAAATACTTGAAAAAGTCCATAAACCTGTCACCTGAAATGATCTCTTGTTTCTGTTGTGGATCGCCTGTGGTAATCATTCATCTCCGTTATAGCATATATCCATCGACTGCTGCGATATGTATCCGTTAGCTTGTGTACCGTCTGATCGTTTCCTCTGTTCAAACACTGCGCGGATCTGCTCTCCGTCATCGACACCATAGGTCCCTCCTCCAGACTCCTCCAGCTATGCTTGCGGCTCTCTCTCTCTTGCACTAAATGCAGCTCGGGTACAAAAATAGGAATGGAGTCCCAGTACTCCACGTTAAACAAGAAAAATAATCAAAATCAGTTCCAGGCAAAGAAAACTATAAAAGTAATTATGAATGAATCCAGTATGTCCCATGAAAGAATAAAACATATGAAATGTATTATTATAGCATTAAAAAGTAGGCAGACTCCATAATATCAAAAAAGTGAGCAATAAAAAAACAACAAAGTCTGACCGGTTTCGGTCAATTAGACCGTAGTCTTAGACATAAAATACACATGACAGGTGCAAGCTATTTAAAGCTACATCTCTTCTGTGATTGGTGTTTGCTAAGTAGTGCTCACAATGTTTTTAACCCTATATGTGTCTATATTTATGTTAAGGACTTTATATAGATATAAAGAATGGGAAAATTAGAGATGCTTGTATTGAGCTTAAACATATATTAAGCTTGTAGAACATTCATATAATATGTATAAAAACATATAAGAAGATGGTTAAAAGATGCGTGTTATTGTAATATCTATTCTACACACGAACAACCATACAAACAATATAAATATATGTATATACAAAATATGAATTAATAGTCTGAATATAGTAATTTAGTAAATAGAAAAAGATGTTAAATACACATAAATGCTGAAATACATATTGTATGACCTGACACACATTCAAATGTTATTATACATGGTGGTACAAAAATTCCTATCTTAATAAATCTTATGTATTACATGATGAAGAACCTAAGAAAAATGCCTAGTATACTCCAATTAACATCGTACTGACATATGTAGTGAAGTGGGGAAGAATGTTCATAGTATATAACCCTAAAAAATAATCTCACTACCTGTTTATATATAGTGTATAGTGGTGGTATATTTCCAGCTAACTCACCAGCAACAATTTCATCAGACTTATATATTGAGGGGAACACTTATTATGGTGAGGCTAGGTATCAACTTTAGCTGTGCCAATAGTTAATTATATCAAACTCTGGGTTAAATCCTTTGGGTAGCAGGCTACCGAGCTTATGAATCCAGTAAATTTCTTGTCTAGATAAAATGTGGAATTTATCTCCTACTCGTGGGGGGCTCAAAATCTGCTCGATAGCCTGCCACCTAAAGGATCGCAGATCACTATAATGTTCTTCCAAAAAATGTTTTGATAGAGCTGAAACAGCTCAATCGTTAGTTACATAGGAAAGATGTTCCTTAATGCGAGTGCCCACCTCCCTTGTAGTTCTCCCTACGTATTGGCGGGCACATATCGTGCACTCTATGAGGTACACTACAAATTTGTTGCCACACTTGACACATCCTTTAGTATCGAATACTTCTGATGTGGTTGCCAAAGTAAAGGTAGTAGATATGTTCCCGTGATCACATGATCTACAAGATCTTTTGCCACATTTGCCATTAAAGTGAAGCCACAAGCTTCTACTTTTTTCTTTTTTGAGCATACTGGGAGATAATAAATTGCCCAAAGTCAAATTTCATTTGTAAACAAAGTTTCATCCATCGTTAATGACATTACGCAACTTGGTATCTCCCCTAAGAATAGGTAAATTCTTCCTGATTATATTGCATACCTGGTAATATTGATTAGAGTATGTGGTTACCATAGTAGGTTTAGTCATAGTGCCTGTACCTCTTGTAGTGTTCTTGATCTTAGATTGATAAAGCTGTCTTTTATCCATTTGACTAACCTCTGTATAGGTTCTCCTAACCATTTTCTTAGGATATTGTCTGGAAATAAGTCTCTTGCTTAGATCCTTACTCTCTTGTTGAAAATCTTCATACTGAGTGCAACTGAAGAGAGTCGAGTATATTTTCTTAGATTGGTGATCAGATGTTAGTGTGACATCCAAGTAATTTATGGAGGTTTTGATCCATTCAGGCCAGGGCCTGTTCATATTCCGAGGACCAGATGATTAACAAATCATCAATAAAGTGCATATATTTCACAAGTGAGGAAGAGAAGATGTTGCTATCTCCATAGACGTGGAACTGCTCCCACCACCCCATAAAGAGGTTGGCGTAGGAGGGGGCAAACTTTGCCCCCATTGCGGTTCCACGTCTCTGGAGATAGCAATCATCATTAAACATAAAAAAATTGTGTTGCAATAAAAATTCAATTGCACGAATCAAAAGAATCCTATGATCTCCAGAAAGTAGTATAATGACCCATAAAAAAGGAAACTGCCTCAATGCCAAATGTGTGAGGTATAGTAGAATATAGGGAGACCACGTCAATGGTTAACCAACTATACTCTGGTTCCCATTTAATCTTTTTCCAATTTAGATAATGGGGTTGTAAAAAATCATCTACTCATTTAGACAATGGTTCTAAGAGAGAACCAATGCCTGCCACTATGGGTCTGCCCTGTACATTATCCAAACTCTTGTGGACCTTAGGGAAATGGTGGAAGATGGGCATCACTGGGCTGTCTACCATTAGGCAATCAAGAGTCTGCTGATTAATGATGCCACCTCCCCACCATCATCCAAAAGGTTCGCAAGCAAATTCTTAAAATGTGTTGTAGGGTTCCTTGATAATAATTGGTAAGCTTCAGGGTCCTGTAATTGTCTAAGGGCTTCATTGACATATATCTGTTTATCCAGAACAACCAAACTACCACTATTGTCTGACTGTCTGATGACTATATGTTGGTTGCTCTGAAGTTCAGTAATGGCATCCCTTTCTCTCCTAGACAAATTAGAGGCTTTACCCTTCTGAGATTTAGAAAGAAGGGTAAGGTCCTCTACTAAATCGAAAGAGAGAGAACAGCACTCCATGAGATAGAACAGAAGCTGGAATAACTTCCATGCATGTTCATTTTTATTAAATTCCTCAGGGTGCACGTTCTTTTTGCACACTATGCCCCTTCACAGAGAAAATATATCCTGAAGCATATCAGTCTGACCCTGCCCAATGACAGTCCAGCGCCGAAATACCAGGCAATTCTTCTCTGAACAAGGGAAGCAACAACCCCAGACGATCGTTTCGGCCTCCTATGGGCCTCGTCAGTGAGGTGCAGTTGTATCTCTCTAAGGGCAAGTGTGCATGGAGTCCACGTCTGGTTTCCCCATTACTCTTAGGGTGACCCAAGAATAATTTGCATAAAAATCGAAAGAGAGAGAACAGCACTCCATGAGATAGAACAGAAGCTGGAATAACTTCCATGCATGTTCATTTTTATTAAATTCCTCAGGGTGCACGTTCTTTTTGCACACTATGCCCCTTCACAGAGAAAAAATATCCTGAAGCATATCAGTCTGACCTTGCCCAATGACAGTCCAGCGCCGAAATACCAGGCAATTCTTCTTGAACAAGGGAAGCAACAACCCCAGACGATCGTTTCGGCCTCCTATGGGCCTCGTCAGTGAGGTGCAGTTGTATCTCTCTAAGGGCAAGTGTGCATGGAGTCCACGTCTGGTTTCCCCATTACTCTTAGGGTGACCCAAGAATAATTTGCATAAAAATCGAAAGAGAGAGAACAGCACTCCATGAGATAGAACAGAAGCTGGAATAACTTCCATGCATGTTCATTTTTATTAAATTCCTCAGGGTGCACGTTCTTTTTGCACACTATGCCCCTTCACAGAGAAAAAATATCCTGAAGCATATCAGTCTGACCCTGCCCAATGACAGTCCAGCGCCGAAATACCAGGCAATTCTTCTCTGAACAAGGGAAGCAACAACCCCAGACGATCGTTTCGGCCTCCTATGGGCCTCGTCAGTGAGGTGCAGTTGTATCTCTCTAAGGGCAAGTGTGCATGGAGTCCACGTCTGGTTTCCCCATTACTCTTATTTCGGCGCTGGACTGTCATTGGGCAGGGTCAGACTGATATGCTTCAGGATATTTTTTCTCTGTGAAGGGGCGTAGTGTGCAAAAAGAACTGGCACCCTGAGGAATTCAATAAAAATGAACATGCATGGAAGTTATTCCAGCTTCTGTTCTATCTCATGGAGTGCTGTTCTCTCTCTTTGACTTTTTATGCAAATTATTCTTGGGTCACCCTAAGAGTAATGGGGAAACCAGATGTGGACTCCATGCACACTTGCCCTTAGAGAGATACAACTGCACCTCACTGACGAGGCCCATAGGAGGCCGAAACGATCGTCTGGGGTTGTTGCTTCCCTTGTTCAGAGAAGAATTGCCTGGTATTTCGGCGCTGGACTGTCATTGGGCAGGGTCAGACTGATATGCTTCAGGATATTTTTTCTCTGTGAAGGGGCGTAGTGTGCAAAAAGAACTGGCACCCTGAGGACTTCAATAAAAATGAACATGCATGGAAGTTATTCCAGCTTCTGTTCTATCTCATGGAGTGCTGTTCTCTCTCTTTGACTTTTTATGCAAATTATTCTTGGGTCACCCTAAGAGTAATGGGGAAACCAGACGTGGACTCCATGCACACTTGCCCTTAGAGAGATACAACTGCACCTCACTGACGAAGCCCATAGGAGGCCGAAACGATCGTCTGGGGTTGTTGCTTCCCTTGTTCAGAGAAGAATTGCCTGGTATTTCGGCGCTGGACTGTCATTGGGCAGGGTCAGACTGATATGCTTCAGGATATTTTTTCTCTGTGAAGGGGCGTAGTGTGCAAAAAGAACTGGCACCCTGAGGAATTCAATAAAAATGAACATGCATGGAAGTTATTCCAGCTTCTGTTCTATCTCATAGAGTGCTGTTCTCTCTCTTTGACTTTTTATGCAAATTATTCTTGGGTCACCCTAAGAGTAATGGGGAAACCAGACGTGGACTCCATGCACACTTGCCCTTAGAGAGATACAACTGCACCTCACTAACGAGGCCCATAGGAGGCCGAAACGATCGTCTGGGGTTGTTGCTTCCCTTGTTCAGAGAAGAATTGCCTGGTATTTCGGCGCTGGACTGTCATTGGGCAGGGTCAGACTGATATGCTTCAGGATATTTTTTCTCTGTGAAGGGGCGTAGTGTGCAAAAAGAACTGGCACCCTGAGGAATTCAATAAAAATGAACATGCATGGAAGTTATTCCAGCTTCTGTTCTATCTCATGGAGTACTGTTCTCTCTCTTTGACTTTTTATGCAAATTATTCTTGGGTCACCCTAAGAGTAATGGGGAAACCAGACGTGGACTCCATGCACACTTGCCCTTAGAGAGATACAACTGCACCTCACTGACGAGGCCCATAGGAGGCCAAAACGATCGTCTGGGGTTGTTGCTTCCCTTGTTCAGAGAAGAATTGCCTGGTATTTCGGCGCTGGACTGTCATTGGGCAGGGTCAGACTGATATGCTTCAGGATATTTTTTCTCTGTGAAGGGGCGTAGTGTGCAAAAAGAACTGGCACCCTGAGGAATTCAATAAAAATGAACATGCATGGAAGTTATTCCAGCTTCTGTTCTATCTCATGGAGTGCTGTTCTCTCTCTTTGACTTTTTATGCAAATTATTCTTGGGTCACCCTAAGAGTAATGGGGAAACCAGACGTGGACTCCATGCACACTTGCCCTTAGAGAGATACAACTGCACCTCACTGACGAGGCCCATAGGAGGCCGAAACGATCGTCTGGGGTTGTTGCTTCCCTTGTTCAGAGAAGAATTGCCTGGTATTTCGGCGCTGCACTGTCATTGGGCAGGGTCAGACTGATATGCTTCAGGATATTTTTTCTCTGTGAAGGGGCGTAGTGTGCAAAAAGAACTGGCACCCTGAGGAATTCAATAAAAATGAACATGCATGGAAGTTATTCCAGCTTCTGTTCTATCTCATGGAGTGCTATTCTCTCTCTTTGACTTTTTATGCAAATTATTCTTGGGTCACCCTAAGAGTAATGGGGAAACCAGATGTGGACTCCATGCACACTTGCCCTTAGAGAGATACAACTGCACCTCACTCACGAGGCCCATAGGAGGCCGAAACGATCGTCTGGGGTTGTTGCTTCCCTTGTTCAGAGAAGAATTGCCTGGTATTTCGGCGCTGGACTGTCATTGGGCAGGGTCAGACTGATATGCTTCAGGATATTTTTTCTCTGTGAAGGTGCGTCGTGTGCAAAAAGAACTGGCACCCTGAGGAATTCAATAAAAATGAACATGCATGGAAGTTATTCCAGCTTCTGTTCTATCTCATGGAGTGCTGTTCTCTCTCTTTGACTTTTTAAGGTCCTCTACTACCCTTCTATGAAAGACCTCCAAACTCTTTCCTCTTGTTTGTAGGGGATAAAAGTTTGAGCGAGACTTAAGTGTATGTTTTACCTTCCCATTGGTCCCAATGGTTCTCATTCCCCCTTCAGTAGATAAATCCTCTAAGTTGGTAAAAGCACATACACCCAGAAAAGACATATCATCATAGTTAGGTGTATTAGATGCTTTCACTTAAGACTCTTTTTTCGGTGTTTGACAGAGTATGTGAGGAAAGATTAATCACTGTATTATCTATTGGTAGTGGTGTCTCTGTATCTTTCTGTTCTCTCTCACTGAGTATCTCTGCTGTTGTTCTATCTGAGGTATTAAGACTCTCTGCATATAACCTCTCCCCCCTCCTCTGGGTCGCCTCGGGGCCCAATGAAAAACC
This sequence comes from Bombina bombina, assembly GCF_027579735.1. Lineage (NCBI taxonomy): Eukaryota > Metazoa > Chordata > Amphibia > Anura > Bombinatoridae > Bombina > Bombina bombina. The sequence continues at coordinate 90,354,973 of NC_069501.1, forward strand.
TGGGTAGCTGGGGTTATATACTATGAACATACTATATTTAGCCCTATCTTATTAGATGGTTAACATTCTCCCCCACTTCACTACATATGTCAGTACAATGTTAATTGGAGTATACTAGGCATTTGACATATGATTTATTAAGATAGGAATTTTTGTACCACCATGTATAATAACATTTGAATGTGTGTCAGTTCATACAATATGTATTTCAGCATTTATGTGTATTTAACATCTTTTTCTATTTACTATATTCAGACTACTAATTCATATTCTGTATATACATATTTTTATACTGTTTGTATGGTTGTTCGTGTCTAGAATAGATATTACAATAACACGCATCTTTTAACCATCTTCTTATATGTTTTTATACATATTATATGAATGTTCTACAAGCTTAATATATGTTTAAGCTCAATACAAGCATCTCTAATTTTTCCATTCTTTATATGTATATAAAGTCCTTAACATAAATATAGACACATATAGGGTTAAAAACATTGTGAGCACTACTTAGCAAACACCAATCACAGAAGAGATGTAGCTTTAAATAGCTTGCACCTGTCATGTGTATTTTATGTCTAAGACTACGGTCTAATTGACCGAAACCGGTCAGACTTTTTTGATATTATGGAGGCTGCCTACTTTTTAATGCTATAATAATACATTTCATATGTTTTATTCTTTCATGGGACATACTGGATTCATTCATAATTACTTTTATAGTCTTCTTTGCCTGGAACAGATTTGGATTATTTTTCTTGTTTTATATATAGTTGTTGCTGTGAACAGTCTCAAACAAAAAAAAAAACTAAAAGGAAGAGAACCCGAAATTAAACCATGAGTATCAAACCTTCCAAAACATGGGTATAATCTGAAAATGGGAATTGAGTCAATGGGGCCGATTTATTATTGCCTGGCAAACATGATATGCTGCAGTGTATTATGTCCGCCAGATATCGCTGAATGCTGACAGCTTGTTGTGAACTGCTTGTGCAATGCCGCCCCCTGCAGATTCGTGGCCAATCGACCACTAGCAGGGGATGTCAATCAACCCGATCGTATAGGATCGGTTTGATTGCTGTTCGCCGCTCAGAGGCGGCGGATACATTTAAGGAGCAGCAATCTTAAGACCGCTGCTTCATAACTGTGGTTTCCAATCGGGCCATCATAAATCTTCCCCTATGAGACCTTTTGCAGAGTTTTAGGCAACTCAGGAGAAAATTCAGTGCAAAATGGGTGTAGACAACCAGCTCCAGCTCATAGCTCATAACCCAAAATCAACTGGCCAGTTGAAGTGAGCAATCCCGCTCCTAAGACCGTCTCTCTGTGAGTACAGAAATGATCACACAGGACGATAGGAGCACATTCAAAACGATCTATCTGCGAGGGATCAGACCAGAATCTACTACAAACAAGGTAATCGGCTTAAGGATTGGGTCCGGCTGAAGTCCAGCAACATCCGGCTATTAGTTTGAAGTCGCCGCTTGAATTTGAAAAAGCCAGACACCAACAGGGTAAGAGAATCTGAATCCCCGTAGACGCTGTAATACACTTAGCATTTGAAAAGGGGCAGAACATTCTAATCTTATACATACCCCCTGGATAGGTACAAACTTATATTATTTTCAAACGAGCGTTAAAAGGTACATACGCTCTATTATTAGCATTTGCTATACTGAAAGCTGCTTTGCCAACCAGCCTTAAAGGGACTTTCCAGTCAAAATTTAAATGCACATAGATTAATTACATCTTTAAATAGAAACATATTTGCAATATACATGTATTGTCAAAAATGCTTCTAATAAAAGTTATCACTGGTTTAGTGTTAAAAAAATTCTCTGCACATGCACGTGAAGCATAGCTAGTTATTGTAACTGCACCCACATGTTAAATAATGCAGCTGCTCAGATCATCAGTGGGGCTTGTATCATGTCAGCAAATAACAAATTGAGTCATTACCAGATGGTACAAGCAACTTAGGCTCTCTGAGCAAGTGCTGTGTTTAAAATGCTGGTGCACGGTGCATACTTAAATACACTTTTGAAACAGCCATAGCTTTTATTAGAAGCATTTTTGCTAATGCATGTATATTACAACATTTCTTCTGTTCAATACTGTAATGCACCCATCAGGTTTCAAATTTTGGCTGGAATATCCCTTTAAGGGATATCCAGTAAAGACGTCTATAATATAAAAAAAACACTGGCACTTTAGCATCTATAAATGCATAAATAACTTTATAAAGGATTTTATCAACGTGGGATTTGAAAGACAACCAGATATCTCAAGGTTCAATCATTTTTATGGTATAGACATTTGATACATTGTTCAATTTTGTATTTGTTTTGTGTTTTTTAAAAAAAATGTTATACTGTTTTTTAATTTTGGATGCGGTCATTTTTAACCGTCACATTACTTTTTTTCCTGCAGCAATCTTTTGATTTTTTTCTGAGCTCAATGTGTCCAGTGATATTTTAGTTCTGATTTTTCGGTTTATATTGTATTCGGGTTATTATAATCACGAACCTCTGGTGGAACTTGCTTGTGATTGTAAATTGGATTACACCTGATTATAGTATCACAATTTAGCGCTTATTCATTCTATGATATTGCATTTAATCTACTATATGTGAGAACAGTCTCATATAAATATATAACAGCTTATTTATTAGTCATATATATTTTATAGTCTGATATCCTGCTGCTTTATGGTGCATATACATTGGTATTAACGACTGTCAAATTTTAAATATTTTTTATTCGTATTATTAAACATTGTTTGATTCACCCATATTAACCCAATCAAGGTTTATTATTAATCCATTTTGGCACATATAAATACAATTTTTTGTCACTAAATTTGGATGCATGCAGTCAGTCACACTTAGGACACAGGTGCAATAGAACTTCACATTCCAGACAGATAGCCGTAGGCGCCGACTTCAACCCCTCTTCTCCTTTCTAGTACAAAATGGGAGTGGAGTCAGATGACCTATGAACTGGGGAAAGTTGTGTCCAGGGCTGCACCAGCATGCTGTGTGCAATGTTTTGGCATTCCAAAAGTGTGGTTATGATTGCAGGTTTCCAAAAAGCAAAACCAACAATCCATAAAACATTATGAACCAGAATACTTTTAATTACACTCCCGCTAGAGCATAAATTGCTCTAGAAGTAAGCTTAATATCATGTGGGGTTTATGTATTTCCCCATAGAAGTCAATGGACAAAAAAAAAAAAACATTCTTTCACAAGCCTGATAGCATATTCTTATGTGTGCTAATCTGACATGAAAATATGAATATTTCACATTCCAATGTTCTTCACACAGAAGAATATGTTCTATTTATTCATAAACAAATATTTCTATATTTATCTGATGGTGTTTTGGTACAACATACAGTATATCTATACCTATATACAGGGAGTGCAGAATTATTAGGCAAGT